>NC_073227.2:79300984-79604015 GCF_029281585.2 Gorilla gorilla gorilla | reverse complement strand
TATATTTGGTGAAATTTTATATTTTATATAAAGTATATAACATATATTTGGTGTAATTTCATATTTTATGTACAGTATATAGTATATATTTGGTGACATTTGATATTTTATGTACGGTATATAAGATATATTTGGTGAAATTTGATATTTTATGTGCAGTATATAAAATATATTTGGTGAAATTTGATATTTTATGTACAGTATATAATATATATTTGCTGTACTTTCATATTTTATGTACAGTATAAAATATATACTTGATGTACTTTCAAGTTTTATGTGCAGTATATAATAAATATTTGGGGTTCCTTCATATTTTATGTACAGTATATAATATATATTTTGTGAAATTTGATATTTTATCTACTGTATATAAGATATCGTTGGTGAAATTTGATATTTTATGTACAGTATATGATATATAATTGGTGTACTTTCATATTTTACTTGCAGTATATAATACCTATTTGGTGTACTTTGATATTTTATGTACAGTGCATAATATATAGGTGTAGTTTCATATTTTATGTACAGTATATGGTATATAATTCCTGAAATTTGATATTATATGTACAGTATATGATATGTATTTGGTGTAATTTGATATTATATGTACAATATATAATATGTATTTGGTGAAATTTTATATTTTATGTACAGTATATAATATATATTTGGTGTACTTTCATATTTTATGTACAGTATATAGTATATATTAGGTGAAATTTGATTTTTTATGTACATTATATAACAGATATTTGGTGAAATGTGATATTATATGTACAGTATATTATGTTTTTGGTGAAATTTGATATTTTATGTACAGTATATAAGATATATTTGGTGAAATTTTATATTTTATAAACAGTATATATTGTATATTTTGTGTACTTTCATATTTTATGTACAGTGTATAGAATATATTTGGTGACATTTGATATTTTATGTACAGTATGTAATATAAATTTGTTGAAATTTGATATTTTATGTACAGTATGTAATATATATTTGGTGTACTTTCATATTTTAAGTACAGTATAAAATATATACTTGATGTAGTTTCATATTTTATGTACAGAAAATAATATATATTTGTTGAAATTTCTTATTTTATGTACAGTATATAATATATATTTGGTGAAATTTGATATTATAGGTACAGTATATAATATATATTTTGTGAAATTTGATATTTTTTGAACTATATATAATATATATTTGGTGAAATTTCATACTTTATGTACAGTATAAAACATATATTTGGTGAAATTTGATATTTTATGTACAGTATATAATATATATTTGGTGTACTTTCATATTTTATGTGCAGTATAAAATATATACTTGATGTACTTTCATATTTTATGTAAGAAAATAATACATATTTGTTGAAATTTGATATTTTATGTACAGTATATAATTTATATTTGGTGCAATTTTATGTTTTATGTACTCTATATCATATATATTTGGTGTACTTACCAGTTTTATGTACAGTATATAATATATATTTGGTGAAATTTGATATTTTATGTACAGTATATTATATATATTTGGTGAAATTTGATATTTTATATACAGTAAGTAATATATATTTGGTGTACTTTCATATTTTATGTACAGTATAAAATACATACTTGATGTAGTTTCATATTTTATGTACAGTAAATACATATTTTTTGAAATTTAATATTTTATGTACAGTATATAGTATATATTTGGTGACATTTGATATTTTATGTACAGTATGTAATATAAATTTGTTGAAATTTGATATTTTATGTACAGTATGTAATATATCTTTGGTGTACTTTCATATTTTATGTAGAGTATAAAATATATACTTGATGTACTTTCAAGTTTTATGGACAGAATACAATATATATTTGGTGTACTTTCATATTTTATATACAGTATATAATATATATTTTGTGAATTTGGATATTTCGTGTACGGTATGTTAGACATAATTGGTGAAATTTGATATTTTCTGTACAGTAGATGATATATAACTTGTGTACTTTCATCTTTTACTTGCAGTATATAATACATATTTGGTGTACTTTGATATTTTATGTACAGTATATAATATATATTTGGTGAAATTTGATATTTTACATACGGTATATAATATATATTTGGTGAAATTTGAGATTTTATGTACAGTATATGATATATATTTGGTGTACTTTCATATTTTACTTACAGTATATAATATATCTTTGGTGTACTTTGATATTTTATGTACAGCATATAATATATATTGGTGTATTTTCATATTTTATGTAGAGTATATAGTATATAATTGCTGAAATTTGATATTTTATGTACAGTATATAATATGTATTTTGTGTAATTTGATATTATATGTACAGTATATAATATATATTTGGTGAAATTTGATATTTTACACACAGTATATAATATATATTTGGTGAAATTTGAGATTTTATGTACGGTATATGATATATATTTGGTGTAATTTCATATTTTACTTACAGTATATAATATATATTTGGTGTACTTTGCTATTTTATGTACAGTATATAATATATATTGGTGTAGTTTCATATTTTATGTAGAGTATATAATACATATTTGGTGAAATTTGGTATTTTATATACAGTATGTAATATATATTTGGTGTACTTTCATATTATATGTACAGTATAAAATATATAATTCTACTTTCATATTTTATGTACAGTAATTAATACATATTTGTTGAAATTTGATATTTTATATACAGTATATAATATATATTTGGTGAAATTTCATATTATATTTACAGTATATAATATATATTTGGTGAAATTTCTTATTTTATGTACAGTATATAATATATATTTGGTGAAATTTGAGATTTTATGTACAGTATGTGATATATATTTGGTGTACTTTCATATTTTACTTACAGTATATAATATATACTTGGTGTACTTTGATATTTTATGTACAGTATATAATATATATTGGTGTAGTTTCATATTTTATGTAGAGTATATAGTATATAATTGCTGAAATTTGATATTTTATATACAGTATATAATATGTATTTTGTGTAATCTGATATTATATGTAAAGTATATAATATATATTTGGTGAAATTTTATATTTTATATACAGTATATAACATATATTTGGTGTAATTTCATATTTTATGTACGGTTTATAGTATATATTTCGTGACATTTGATATTTTATGTACAGTATATAATATATATTTGTTGAAATTTGATATTTTATGTACAGTATATAATATATATTTGCTAAAATTTTATATTTTATGTACAGTGTATAATATATATTTGGTGTACTTTCATATTTTATGTACAGTATATAGTATATATTTGGTGACATTTCATATTTTATGAACAATAGGTAAGATATGTTTGTTGAAATTTGATATTTTATGTACAGTATATAATATATATTGGGTGAAGTTTGATATTATAGGTACAGTATATAATATATATTTGGTGAAATTTGATATTTTATGTACAGTATATAATATATATTTGGTGAAATTTGATATTTTATGTACGGTACATAATATATATTTGGTGTACTTTCATATTTTATGTACAGTATATAGTATATATCTGGTGAAATTTGATATTTTTTGCACAGTATATAGCAGATATTTGGTGAAATTTGATATTATATGTACAGTATATAATATACTTTGGGTTAAATTTGATATTTTGTGTACAGTATATAATATATATTTGGTGAAATTTGATATTTTATGTACAGTATATAATATATATTTGGTGAAATTTGATATTTTATATACAGTATCTAATATATATTTGGTGTACTTTCATATTTTATGTACAGTATAAAATATATACTTGATGTACTTTCATATTTTATTCACAGCAAATAATACATATTTGTTGAAATTTGATATTTTATATACAGTACATAATATATATTTGGCGAAATTTGATATTAATTGTACAGTATATAATATATATTTGGTGAAATTTGATATTTTATGTACAGTATATAGTATATATTTGTTGACATTTCATATTTTATGTACGGTATATAATATATATTTGTTGAAATTTGATATTTTATGTAAAGTATATAATATATATTTGGTGAAATTTTATATTTTATGTACACTAGATACTATATATTTGGTGTACTTTCATATTTTATGTACAGTATATAGTATATATTTGGTGACATTTGATATTTTATGTACAATATATAAGATATGTTTGTTGAAATTTGATATTTTATGTACAGTATATAATATATATTTGGTGAAATTTGATATTTTATGTACAGTATATAATATATATTTGGTGAAATTTGATAATTTAGGTACAGTATAAAAGATATATTTGGTGAAATTTGATATTTTATGTACAGTATATAATATATATTTGGTGAAATTTGATATTTCACCCACAGTATATAATATATATTTGATGAAATTTGAGATTTTATGTACGGTATATGATATATATTTGGTGTACTTTCATATTTTACTTATAGTATATAATATATATTTGGTGTACTTTGATATTTTATGCACAGTATATAATATATATTGGTGTAGTTTCATACTTTATGTAGAGTATATAGTATATAATTGCTGAAATTTGATATTTTATATACAGTATATAATATGTATTTTGTGTAATCTGATATTATATGTAAAGTATATAATATATATTTGGTGAAATTTTATATTTTATATAAAGTATATAACATATATTTGGTGTAATTTCATATTTTATGTACAGTATATAGTATATATTTGGTGACATTTGATATTTTATGTTCAGTATATAATATATATTTGCTGAAATTTGATATTTTATTTACAGTAAATAATATACATTTGGTGAAATTTTATATTTTATGTACAGTGTATAATATATATTTGGTGTACTTTCATATTTTATGTACAGTATATAGTATATAGTTGGTGACATTAAATATTTTATGTACAGTAGGTAATATATATTTGTTGAAATTTGACATTTTATATACAGTATATAATATATGTTTGGTGAAATTTTATATTTTACTTACAGTATATAATATATATTTGGTGTATTTTCATATTTTATGTACAGTCTATAATATATATATGGTGACATTTGATATTTTATCAACAATATGTAAGATATGTTTGTTGAAATTTGATATTTTATGTACAGTATATAATATATATTTGGTGAAATTTGATATTATAGGTACAGTATATAATATATATTTGGTGAAATTTGATATTTTATGTACGGTATATAATATATATTTGGTGAAATTTGATATTTTATGTACAGTATATAATATATATTTGGTGAAATTTGACATTTTATGTACAGTATATATATATTTGGTGTACTTTCATATTTTATGTACAGTATATAGTATATATTTGGTGAAATTTGATATTTTTTGCACAGTTTATAGCAGATATTTGGTGAAATTTGATATTATATGTACAGTATATAATATACTTTGGGTTAAATTTGATATTTTGTCTACATTATATAATATATATTTGGTGAAATTTGATATTTTATGTACAGTATATAATATATACTTGGTGAAATTTGATATTTTATATACAGTATTTAATATATATTTGGTGTACTTTCATATTTTATGTACAGTATAAAATATATTCTTGATGTACTTTCATATTTTATGTACAGCAAATAATACATATTTGTTGTATTTTGATATTTTATATACAGTATATAATATATATTTGGCGAAATTTGATATTAATTGTACAGCATATAATATATATTTGGTGAAATTTGATATTTTATGTACAGTATGTAAAATATATTTGGTGAAATTTGATATTTTATGTACAGTATATAATATATATTTGCTGTACTTTCATATTTTATGTACAGTATAAAATATATACTTGATGTACTTTCAAGTTTTATGTGCAGTATATAATAAATATTTGGGGTTCCTTCATATTTTATGTACAGTATATAATATATATTTTGTGAAATTTGATATTTCATCTACTGTATATAAGATATCGTTGGTGAAATTTGATATTTTATGTACAGTATATGATATATAATTGGTGTACTTTCATATTTTTCTTGCAGTATATAATACCTATTTGGTGTACTTTGATATTTTATGTACAGTGCATAATATATAGGTGTAGTTTCATATTTTATGTACAGTATATGGTATATAATTCCTGAAATTTGATATTATATGTACAGTATATCATATGTATTTGGTGTAATTTGATATTATATGTACAATATATAATATGTATTTGGTGAAATTTTATATTTTATGTACAGTATATAATATATATTTGGTGTACTTTCATATTTTATGTACAGTATATTGTATATATTAGGTGAAATTTGATTTTTTATGTACATTATATAACAGATATTAGGTGAAATGTGATATTATATGTACAGTATATTATGTTTTTGGTGTAATTTGATATTTTATGTACAGTATATAAGATATATTTGGTGAAATTTTATATTTTATAAACAGTATATATTGTATATTTTGTGTACTTTCATATTTTATGTACAGTGTATAGAATATATTTGGTGACATTTGATATTTTATGTACAGTATGTAATATAAATTTGTTGAAATTTGATATTTTATGTACAGTATGTAATATATATTTGGTGTACTTTCATATTTTAAGTACAGTATAAAATATATACTTGATGTAGTTTCATATTTTATGTACAGAAAATAATATATATTTGTTGAAATTTCTTATTTTATGTACAGTATATAATATATATTTGGTGAAATTTGATATTATAGGTACAGTATATAATATATATTTGGTGAAATTTGATATTTTTTGAACTGTATATAATATATATTTGGTGAAATTTCATACTTTATGTACAGTATAAAACATATATTTGGTGAAATTTGATATTTTATGTACAGTATATAATATATATTTGGTGTACTTTCATATTTTATGTGCAGTATAAAATATATACTTGATGTACTTTCATATTTTATGTAAGAAAATAATACATATTTGTTGAAATTTGATATTTTATGTACAGTATATAATTTATATTTGGTGCAATTTTATGTTTTATGTACTCTATATCATATATATTTGGTGTACTTACCAGTTTTATGTACAGTATATAATATATATTTGGTGAAATTTGATATTTTATGTACAGTATATTATATATATTTGGTGAAATTTGATATTTTATATACAGTAAGTAATATATATTTGGTGTACTTTCATATTTTATGTACAGTATAAAATACATACTTGATGTAGTTTGATATTTTATGTACAGTAAATAATACATGTTTTTTGAAATTTAATATTTTATGTACAGTATATAGTATATATTTGGTGACATTTGATATTTTATGTACAGTATGTAATATAAATTTGTTGAAATTTGATATTTTATGTACAGTATGTAATATATCTTTGGTGTACTTTCATATTTTATGTAGAGTATAAAATATATACTTGATGTACTTTCAAGTTTTATGGACAGAATACAATATATATTTGGTGTACTTTCATATTTTATATACAGTATATAATATATATTTTGTGAATTTGGATATTTCGTGTACGGTATGTTAGACATAATTGGTGAAATTTGATATTTTCTGTACAGTAGATGATATATAACTTGTGTACTTTCATCTTTTACTTGCAGTATATAATACATATTTGGTGTACTTTGATATTTTATGTACAGTATATAATATATATTTGGTGAAATTTGATATTTTACATACGGTATATAATATATATTTGGTGAAATTTGAGATTTTATGTACAGTATATGATATATATTTGGTGTACTTTCATATTTTACTTACAGTATATAATATATCTTTGGTGTACTTTGATATTTTATGTACAGCATATAATATATATTGGTGTATTTTCATATTTTATGTAGAGTATATAGTATATAATTGCTGAAATTTGATATTTTATGTACAGTATATAATATGTATTTTGTGTAATTTGATATTATATGTACAGTATATAATATATATTTGGTGAAATTTGATATTTTACACACAGTATATAATATATATTTGGTGAAATTTGAGATTTTATGTACGGTATATGATATATATTTGGTGTAATTTCATATTTTAGTTACAGTATATAATATATATTTGGTGTACTTTGCTATTTTATGTACAGTATATAATATATATTGGTGTAGTTTCATATTTTATGTAGAGTATATAATACATATTTGGTGAAATTTGGTATTTTATATACAGAATGTAATATATATTTGGTGTACTTTCATATTATATGTACAGTATAAAATATATAATTCTACTTTCATATTTTATGTACAGTAATTAATACATATTTGTTGAAATTTTATATTTTATATACAGTATATAATATGTATTTTGTGTAATCTGATATTATATGTAAAGTATATAATATATATTTGGTGAAATTTCTTATTTTATGTACAGTATATAATATATATTTGGTGAAATTTGAGATTTTATGTACAGTATGTGATATATATTTGGTGTACTTTCATATTTTACTTACAGTATATAATATATACTTGGTGTACTTTGATATTTTATGTACAGTATATAATATATATTGGTGTAGTTTCATATTTTATGTAGAGTATATAGTATATAATTGCTGAAATTTGATATTTTATATACAGTATATAATATGTATTTTGTGTAATCTGATATTATATGTAAAGTATATAATATATATTTGGTGAAATTTTATATTTTATATACAGTATATAACATATATTTGGTGTAATTTCATATTTTATGTACGGTTTATAGTATATATTTCGTGACATTTGATATTTTATGTACAGTATATAATATATATTTGTTGAAATTTGATATTTTATGTACAGTATATAATATATATTTGCTGAAATTTTATATTTTATGTACAGTGTATAATATATATTTGGTGTACTTTCATATTTTATGTACAGTATATAGTATATATTTGGTGACATTTCATATTTTATGAACAATAGGTAAGATATGTTTGTTGAAATTTGATATTTTATGGACAGTATATAATATATATTGGGTGAAGTTTGATATTATAGGTACAGTATATCATATATATTTGGTGAAATTTGATATTTTATGTACAGTATATAATATATATTTGGTGAAATTTGATATTTTATGTACGGTACATAATATATATTTGGTGTACTTTCATATTTTATGTACAGTATATAGTATATATCTGGTGAAATTTGATATTTTTTGCACAGTATATAGCAGATATTTGGTGAAATTTGATATTATATGTACAGTATATAATATACTTTGGGTTAAATTTGATATTTTGTGTACAGTATATAATATATATTTGGTGATATTTGATATTTTATGTACAGTATATAATATATATTTGGTGAAATTTGATATTTTATATACAGTATCTAATATATATTTGGTGTACTTTCATATTTTATGTACAGTATAAAATATATACTTGATGTACTTTCATATTTTATGCACAGCAAATAATACATATTTGTTGAAATTTGATATTTTATATACAGTATATAATATATATTTGGCGAAATTTGATATTAATTGTACAGTATATAATATATATTTGGTGAAATTTGATATTTTACGTACAGTATATAAAATATATTTGGTGAAATTTGATATTTTATGTACAGTATATAGTATATATTTGTTGACATTTCATATTTTATGTACGGTATATAATATATATTTGTTGAAATTTGATATTTTATGTAAAGTATATAATATATATTTGGTGAAATTTTATATTTTATGTACACTAGATACTATATATTTGGTGTACTTTCATATTTTATGTACAGTATATAGTATATATTTGGTGACATTTGATATTTTATGTACAATATATAAGATATGTTTGTTGAAATTTGATATTTTATGTACAGTATATAATATATATTTGGTGAAATTTGATATTTTATGTACAGTATATAATATATATTTGGTGAAATTGGATAATTTAGGTACAGTATAAAAGATATATTTGGTGAAATTTGATATTTTATGTACAGTATATAATATATATTTGGTGAAATTTGATATTTCACCCACAGTATATAATATATATTTGATGAAATTTGAGATTTTATGTACGGTATATGATATATATTTGGTGTACTTTCATATTTTACTTATAGTATATAATATATATTTGGTGTACTTTGATATTTTATGCACAGTATATAATATATATTGGTGTAGTTTCATACTTTATGTAGAGTATATAGTATATAATTGCTGAAATTTGATATTTTATATACAGTATATAATATGTATTTTGTGTAATCTGATATTATATGTAAAGTATATAATATATATTTGGTGAAATTTTATATTTTATATAAAGTATATAACATATATTTGGTGTAATTTCATATTTTATGTACAGTATATAGTATATATTTGGTGACATTTGATATTTTATGTACAGTATATAATATATATTTGCTGAAATTTGATATTTTATTTACAGTAAATAATATATATTTGGTGAAATTTTATATTTTATGTACAGTGTATAATATATATTTGGTGTACTTTCATATTTTATGTACAGTATATAGTATATAGTTGGTGACATTAAATATTTTATGAACAGTAGGTAATATATATTTGTTGAAATTTGACATTTTATATACAGTATATAATATATGTTTGGTGAAATTTTATATTTTACTTACAGTATATAATATCTATTTGGTGTATTTTCATATTTTATGTACAGTCTATAATATATATATGGTGACATTTGATATTTTATCAACAATATGTAAGATATGTTTGTTGAAATTTGATATTTTATGTACAGTATATAATATATATTTGGTGAAATTTGATATTATAGGTACAGTATATAATATATATTTGGTGAAATTTGATATTTTATGTACGGTATATAATATATATTTGGTGAAATTTGATATTTTATGTACAGTATATAATATATATTTGGTGAAATTTGACATTTTATGTACAGTATA
This sequence comes from Gorilla gorilla gorilla, assembly GCF_029281585.2. Classification (NCBI taxonomy): domain Eukaryota; kingdom Metazoa; phylum Chordata; class Mammalia; order Primates; family Hominidae; genus Gorilla; species Gorilla gorilla. The sequence continues at coordinate 79,592,964 of NC_073227.2, read as the reverse complement.
TATATATTTGGTGTACTTTCATATTTTATGTACAGTATATAGTATATATTTGGTGAAATTTGATATTTTTTGCACAGTATATAGCAGATATTTGGTGAAATTTGATATTATATGTACAGTATATAATATACTTTGGGTTAAATTTGATATTTTGTCTACATTATATAATATATATTTGGTGAAATTTGATATTTTATGTACAGTATATAATATATACTTGGTGAAATTTGATATTTTATATACAGTATTTAATATATATTTGGTGTACTTTCATATTTTATGTACAGTATAAAATATATTCTTGATGTACTTTCATATTTTATGTACAGCAAATAATACATATTTGTTGTATTTTGATATTTTATATACAGTATATAATATATATTTGGCGAAATTTGATATTAATTGTACAGTATATAATATATATTTGGTGAAATTTGATATTTTATGTACAGTATGTAAAATATATTTGGTGAAATTTGATATTTTATGTACAGTATATAATATATATTTGCTGTACTTTCATATTTTATGTACAGTATAAAATATATACTTGATGTACTTTCAAGTTTTATGTGCAGTATATAATAAATATTTGGGGTTCCTTCATATTTTATGTACAGTATATAATATATATTTTGTGAAATTTGATATTTCATCTACTGTATATAAGATATCGTTGGTGAAATTTGATATTTTATGTACAGTATATGATATATAATTGGTGTACTTTCATATTTTACTTGCAGTATATAATACCTATTTGGTGTACTTTGATATTTTATGTACAGTGCATAATATATAGGTGTAGTTTCATATTTTATGTACAGTATATGGTATATAATTCCTGAAATTTGATATTATATGTACAGTATATCATATGTATTTGGTGTAATTTGATATTATATGTACAATATATAATATGTATTTGGTGAAATTTTATATTTTATGTACAGTATATAATATATATTTGGTGTACTTTCATATTTTATGTACAGTATATAGTATATATTAGGTGAAATTTGATTTTTTATGTACATTATATAACAGATATTTGGTGAAATGTGATATTATATGTACAGTATATTATGTTTTTGGTGAAATTTGATATTTTATGTACAGTATATAAGATATATTTGGTGAAATTTTATATTATATAAACAGTATATATTGTATATTTTGTGTACTTTCATATTTTATGTACAGTGTAGAGAATATATTTGGTGACATTTGATATTTTATGTACAGTATGTAATATAAATTTGTTGAAATTTGATATTTTATGTACAGTATGTAATATATATTTGGTGTACTTTCATATTTTAAGTACAGTATAAAATATATACTTGATGTAGTTTCATATTTTATGTACAGAAAATAATATATATTTGTTGAAATTTCTTATTTTATGTACAGTATATAATATATATTTGGTGAAATTTGATATTATAGGTACAGTATATAATATATATTTGGTGAAATTTGATATTTTTTGAACTGTATATAATATATATTTGGTGAAATTTCATACTTTATGTACAGTATAAAACATATATTTGGTGAAATTTGATATTTTATGTACAGTATATAATATATATTTGGTGTACTTTCATATTTTATGTGCAGTATAAAATATATACTTGATGTACTTTCATATTTTATGTAAGAAAATAATACATATTTGTTGAAATTTGATATTTTATGTACAGTATATAATTTATATTTGGTGCAATTTTATGTTTTATGTACTCTATATCATATATATTTGGTGTACTTACCAGTTTTATGTACAGTATATAATATATATTTGGTGAAATTTGATATTTTATGTACAGTATATTATATATATTTGGTGAAATTTGATATTTTATATACAGTAAGTAATATATATTTGGTGTACTTTCATATTTTATGTACAGTATAAAATACATACTTGATGTAGTTTGATATTTTATGTACAGTAAATAATACATATTTTTTGAAATTTAATATTTTATGTACAGTATATAGTATATATTTGGTGACATTTGATATTTTATGTACAGTATGTAATATAAATTTGTTGAAATTTGATATTTTATGTACAGTATGTAATATATCTTTGGTGTACTTTCATATTTTATGTAGAGTATAAAATATATACTTGATGTACTTTCAAGTTTTATGGACAGGATACAATATATATTTGGTGTACTTTCATATTTTATATACAGTATATAATATATATTTTGTGAATTTGGATATTTCGTGTACGGTATGTTAGACATAATTGGTGAAATTTGATATTTTCTGTACAGTAGATGATATATAACTTGTGTACTTTCATCTTTTACTTGCAGTATATAATACATATTTGGTGTACTTTGATATTTTATGTACAGTATATAATATATATTTGGTGAAATTTGATATTTTACATACGGTATATAATATATATTTGGTGAAATTTGAGATTTTATGTACAGTATATGATATATATTTGGTGTACTTTCATATTTTACTTACAGTATATAATATATCTTTGGTGTACTTTGATATTTTATGTACAGCATATAATATATATTGGTGTATTTTCATATTTTATGTAGAGTATATAGTATATAATTGCTGAAATTTGATATTTTATGTACAGTATATAATATGTATTTTGTGTAATTTGATATTATATGTACAGTATATAATATATATTTGGTGAAATTTGATATTTTACACACAGTATATAATATATATTTGGTGAAATTTGAGATTTTATGTACGGTATATGATATATATTTGGTGTAATTTCATATTTTACTTACAGTATATAATATATATTTGGTGTACTTTGCTATTTTATGTACAGTATATAATATATATTGGTGTAGTTTCATATTTTATGTAGAGTATATAATACATATTTGGTGAAATTTGGTATTTTATATACAGAATGTAATATATATTTGGTGTACTTTCATATTATATGTACAGTATAAAATATATAATTCTACTTTCATATTTTATGTACAGTAATTAATACATATTTGTTGAAATTTTATATTTTATATACAGTATATAATATGTATTTTGTGTAATCTGATATTATATGTAAAGTATATAATATATATTTGGTGAAATTTCTTATTTTATGTACAGTATATAATATATATTTGGTGAAATTTGAGATTTTTTGTACAGTATGTGATATATATTTGGTGTACTTTCATATTTTACTTACAGTATATAATATATACTTGGTGTACTTTGATATTTTATGTACAGTATATAATATATATTGGTGTAGTTTCATATTTTATGTAGAGTATATAGTATATAATTGCTGAAATTTGATATTTTATATACAGTATATAATATGTATTTTGTGTAATCTGATATTATATGTAAAGTATACAATATATATTTGGTGAAATTTTATATTTTATATACAGTATATAACATATATTTGGTGTAATTTCATATTTTATGTACGGTTTATAGTATATATTTCGTGACATTTGATATTTTATGTACAGTATATAATATATATTTGGTGTACTTTCATATTTTATGTGCAGTATAAAATATATACTTGATGTACTTTCATATTTTATGTAAGAAAATAATACATATTTGTTGAAATTTGATATTTTATGTACAGTATATAATTTATATTTGGTGCAATTTTCTGTTTTATGTACTCTATATCATATATATTTGGTGTACTTACCAGTTTTATGTACAGTATATAATATATATTTGGTGAAATTTGATATTATAGGTACAGTATATAATATATATTTGGTGAAATTTGATATTTTACTTTCAGTATATAATATACATTTGCTGTATTTTCATATTTTATGTACAGTATATAATATATATTTGGTGACATTTGGTATTTTATGAACAATATGTAAGATATGTTTGTTGAAATTTGAAATTTTGTGTACAGTATATAATATATATTTGGTGAAATTTGATGTTATAAGTACAGTATATAATATATATTTGGTGAAATTTGATATTTAATGTACAGTATATAATATATATTTGGTGAAATTTGATATTTTATGTACAGTATATAAGATATATTTGGTGAAATTTGATATTTTATATACTATATATATTTGGTGTACTTTCCTATTTTATGTACATATATAGTATATATTTGGTGAAATTCGATATTTTTTGCACAGTACATAGTAGATATTTGGTGAAATTTGATATTATATGTACAGTATATAGTATACTTTGGGTTAAATTTGATATTTTGTGTACAGTATATAATATATATTTGGTGAAATTTGATATTTTATGTACAGTATATAATATATATTTCGTGAAATTTGATATTTTATATACAGTATGTAATATATTTTTGGTGTACTTTCATATTTTATGTACAGTATAAAATATATACCTGATGTACTTTCAAGTTTTATGTGCAGTATATAATAAATATTTGGGGTGCTTACTTATTTTATGTACAGTATATAATACATATTTTGTGAAATTTGATATTTCATCTACTGTATATAAGATATCGTTGCTGAAATTTGATATTTTATCTACAGTATATGATATATAATTGGTGTACTTTCATATTTTACTTGCAGTTTATAACACATATTTGGTGTACTTTCATATTTTATGTACAGTATATAGTATATATTTTTTGACATTTGATATTTTATTTACGGTATATAATATATATTTGTTGAAATTTGATATTTTATGTAAAGTATATAATATATATTTGGTGAAATTTTATATTTTATGTACACTAGATACTATATATTTGGTGTACTTTCATATTTTATGTACAGTATATAGTATATATTTGGTGACATTTGATATTTTATGTACAATATATAAGATATGTTTGTTGAAATTTGATATTTTATGTACAGTATATAATATATATTTGGTGAAATTTGATATTTTATGTACAGTATATAATATATATTTGGTGAAATTTGATAATTTAGGTACAGTATAAAAGATATATTTGGTGAAATTTGATATTTTATGTACAGTATATAATATACATTTGGTGAAATTTGATATTTCACCCACAGTATATAATATATATTTGATGAAATTTGAGATTTTATGTACGGTATATGATATATATTTGGTGTACTTTCATATTTTACTTATAGTATATAATATATATTTGGTGTACTTTGATATTTTATGCACAGTATATAATATATATTGGTGTAGTTTCATACTTTATGTAGAGTATATAGTATATAATTGCTGAAATTTGATATTTTATATACAGTATATAATATGTATTTTGTGTAATCTGATATTATATGTAAAGTATATAATATATATTTGGTGAAATTTTATATTTTATATAAAGTATATAACATATATTTGGTGTAATTTCATATTTTATGTACAGTATATAGTATATATTTGGTGACATTTGATATTTTATGTACAGTATATAATATATATTTGCTGAAATTTGATATTTTATTTACAGTAAATAATATATATTTGGTGAAATTTTATATTTTATGTACAGTGTATAATATATATTTGGTGTACTTTCATATTTTATGTACAGTATATAGTATATAGTTGGTGACATTAGATATTTTATGTACAGTAGATAATACATATTTGTTGAAATTTGACATTTTATATACAGTATATAATATATATTTGGTGAAATTTTATATTTTACTTACAGTATATAATATCTATTTGGTGTATTTTCATATTTTATGTACAGTCTATAATATATATATGGTGACATTTGATATTTTATCAACAATATGTAAGATATGTTTGTTGGAATTTGATATTTTATGTACAGTATATAATATATATTTGGTGAAATTTGATATTATAGGTACAGTATATAATATATATTTGGTGAAATTTGATATTTTATGTACGGTATATAATATATATTTGGTGAAATTTGATATTTTATGTACAGTATATAATATATATTTGGTGAAATTTGACATTTTATGTACAGTATATATATATTTGGTGTACTTTCATATTTTATGTACAGTATATAGTATATATTTGGTGAAATTTGATATTTTTTGCACAGTATATAGCAGATATTTGGTGAAATTTGATATTATATGTACAGTATATAATATACTTTGGGTTAAATTTGATATTTTGTCTACATTATATAATATATATTTGGTGAAATTTGATATTTTATGTACAGTATATAATATATACTTGGTGAAATTTGATATTTTATATACAGTATTTAATATATATTTGGTGTACTTTCATATTTTATGTACAGTATAAAATATATTCTTGATGTACTTTCATATTTTATGTACAGCAAGTAATACATATTTGTTGTATTTTGATATTTTATATACAGTATATAATATATATTTGGCGAAATTTGATATTAATTGTACAGTATATAATATATATTTGGTGAAATTTGATATTTTATGTACAGTATGTAAAATATATTTGGTGAAATTTGATATTTTATGTACAGTATATAATATATATTTGGTGTACTTTCATATTTTATGTACAGTATAAAATATATACTTGATGTACTTTCAAGTTTTATGTGCAGTATATAATAAATATTTGGGGTTCCTTCATATTTTATGTACAGTATATAATATATATTTTGTGAAATTTGATATTTCATCTACTGTATATAAGATATCGTTGGTGAAATTTGATATTTTATGTACAGTATATGATATATAATTGGTGTACTTTCATATTTTTCTAGCAGTATATAATACCTATTTGGTGTACTTTGATATTTTATGTACAGTGCATAATATATAGGTGTAGTTTCATATTTTATGTACAGTATATGGTATATAATTCCTGAAATTTGATATTATATGTACAGTATATCATATGTATTTGGTGTAATTTGATATTATATGTACAATATATAATATGTATTTGGTGAAATTTTATATTTTATGTACAGTATATAATATATGTTTGGTGTACTTTCATATTTTATGTACAGTATATAGTATATATTAGGTGAAATTTGATTTTTTATGTACATTATATAACAGATATTTGGTGAAATGTGATATTATATGTACAGTATATTATGTTTTTGGTGTAATTTGATATTTTATGTACAGTATATAAGATATATTTGGTGAAATTTTATATTTTATAAACAGTATATATTGTATATTTTGTGTACTTTCATATTTTATGTACAGTGTATAGAATATATTTGGTGACATTTGATATTTTATGTACAGTATGTAATATAAATTTGTTGAAATTTGATATTTTATGTACAGTATGTAATATATATTTGGTGTACTTTCATATTTTAAGTACAGTATAAAATATATACTTGATGTAGTTTCATATTTTATGTACAGAAAATAATATATATTTGTTGAAATTTCTTATTTTATGTACAGTATATAATATATATTTGGTGAAATTTGATATTATAGGTACAGTATATAATATATATTTGGTGAAATTTGATATTTTTTGAACTGTATATAATATATATTTGGTGAAATTTCATACTTTATGTACAGTATAAAACATATATTTGGTGAAATTTGATATTTTATGTACAGTATATAATATATATTTGGTGTACTTTCATATTTTATGTGCAGTATAAAATATATACTTGATGTACTTTCATATTTTATGTAAGAAAATAATACATATTTGTTGAAATTTGATATTTTATGTACAGTATATAATTTATATTTGGTGCAATTTTATGTTTTATGTACTCTATATCATATATATTTGGTGTACTTACCAGTTTTATGTACAGTATATAATATATATTTGGTGAAATTTGATATTTTATGTACAGTATATTATATATATTTGGTGAAATTTGATATTTTATATACAGTAAGTAATATATATTTGGTGTACTTTCATATTTTATGTACAGTATAAAATACATACTTGATGTAGTTTCATATTTTATGTACAGTAAATAATACATATTTTTTGAAATTTAATATTTTATGTACAGTATATAGTATATATTTGGTGACATTTGATATTTTATGTACAGTATGTAATATAAATTTGTTGAAATTTGATATTTTATGTACAGTATGTAATATATCTTTGGTGTACTTTCATATTTTATGTAGAGTATAAAATATATACTTGATGTACTTTCAAGTTTTATGGACAGAATACAATATATATTTGGTGTACTTTCATATTTTATATACAGTATATAATATATATTTTGTGAATTTGGATATTTCGTGTACGGTATGTTAGACATAATTGGTGAAATTTGATATTTTCTGTACAGTAGATGATATATAACTTGTGTACTTTCATCTTTTACTTGCAGTATATAATACATATTTGGTGTACTTTGATATTTTATGTACAGTATATAATATATATTTGGTGAAATTTGATATTTTACATACGGTATATAATATATATTTGGTGAAATTTGAGATTTTATGTACAGTATATGATATATATTTGGTGTACTTTCATATTTTACTTACAGTATATAATATATCTTTGGTGTACTTTGATATTTTATGTACAGCATATAATATATATTGGTGTATTTTCATATTTTATGTAGAGTATATAGTATATAATTGCTGAAATTTGATATTTTATGTACAGTATATAATATGTATTTTGTGTAATTTGATATTATATGTACAGTATATAATATATATTTGGTGAAATTTGATATTTTACACACAGTATATAATATATATTTGGTGAAATTTGAGATTTTATGTACGGTATATGATATATATTTGGTGTAATTTCATATTTTACTTACAGTATATAATATATATTTGGTGTACTTTGCTATTTTATGTACAGTATATAATATATATTGGTGTAGTTTCATATTTTATGTAGAGTATATAATACATATTTGGTGAAATTTGGTATTTTATATACAGTATGTAATATATATTTGGTGTACTTTCATATTATATGTACAGTATAAAATATATAATTCTACTTTCATATTTTATGTACAGTAATTAATACATATTTGTTGAAATTTTATATTTTATATACAGTATATAATATGTATTTTGTGTAATCTGATATTATATGTAAAGTATATAATATATATTTGGTGAAATTTCTTATTTTATGTACAGTATATAATATATATTTGGTGAAATTTGAGATTTTATGTACAGTATGTGATATATATTTGGTGTACTTTCATATTTTACTTACAGTATATAATATATACTTGGTGTACTTTGATATTTTATGTACAGTATATAAAATATATTGGTGTAGTTTCATATTTTATGTAGAGTATATAGTATACAATTGCTGAAATTTGATATTTTATATACAGTATATAATATGTATTTTGTGTAATCTGATATTATATGTAAAGTATATAATATATATTTGGTGAAATTTTATATTTTATATACAGTATATAACATATATTTGGTGTAATTTCATATTTTATGTACGGTTTATAGTATATATTTCGTGACATTTGATATTTTATGTACAGTATATAATATATATTTGTTGAAATTTGATATTTTATGTACAGTATATAATATATATTTGCTGAAATTTTATATTTTATGTACAGTGTATAATATATATTTGGTGTACTTTCATATTTTATGTACAGTATATAGTATATATTTGGTGACATTTCATATTTTATGAACAATAGGTAAGATATGTTTGTTGAAATTTGATATTTTATGGACAGTATATAATATATATTGGGTGAAGTTTGATATTATAGGTACAGTATATAATATATATTTGGTGAAATTTGATATTTTATGTACAGTATATAATATATATTTGGTGAAATTTGATATTTTATGTACGGTACATAATATATATTTGGTGTACTTTCATGTTTTATGTACAGTATATAGTATATATCTGGTGAAATTTGATATTTTTTGCACAGTATATAGCAGATATTTGGTGAAATTTGATATTATATGTACAGTATATAATATACTTTGGGTTAAATTTGATATTTTGTGTACAGTATATAATATATATTTGGTGAAATTTGATATTTTATGTACAGTATATAATATATATTTGGTGAAATTTGATATTTTATATACAGTATCTAATATATATTTGGTGTACTTTCATATTTTATGTACAGTATAAAATATATACTTGATGTACTTTCATATTTTATGCACAGCAAATAATACATATTTGTTGAAATTTGATATTTTATATACAGTATATAATATATATTTGGCGAAATTTGATATTAATTGTACAGTATATAATATATATTTGGTGAAATTTGATATTTTACGTACAGTATATAAAATATATTTGGTGAAATTTGATATTTTATGTACAGTATATAGTATATATTTGTTGACATTTCATATTTTATGTACGGTATATAATATATATTTGTTGAAATTTGATATTTTATGTAAAGTATATAATATATATTTGGTGAAATTTTATATTTTATGTACACTAGATACTATATATTTGGTGTACTTTCATATTTTATGTACAGTATATAGTATATATTTGGTGACATTTGATATTTTATGTACAATATATAAGATATGTTTGTTGAAATTTGATATTTTATGTACAGTATATAATATATATTTGGTGAAATTTGATATTTTATGTACAGTATATAATATATATTTGGTGAAATTGGATAATTTAGGTACAGTATAAAAGATATATTTGGTGAAATTTGATATTTTATGTACAGTATATAATATATATTTGGTGAAATTTGATATTTCACCCACAGTATATAATATATATTTGATGAAATTTGAGATTTTATGTACGGTATATGATATATATTTGGTGTACTTTCATATTTTACTTATAGTATATAATATATATTTGGTGTACTTTGATATTTTATGCACAGTATATAATATATATTGGTGTAGTTTCATACTTTATGTAGAGTATATAGTATATAATTGCTGAAATTTGATATTTTATATACAGTATATAATATGTATTTTGTGTAATCTGATATTATATGTAAAGTATATAATATATATTTGGTGAAATTTTATATTTTATATAAAGTATATAACATATATTTGGTGTAATTTCATATTTTATGTACAGTATATAGTATATATTTGGTGACATTTGATATTTTATGTACAGTATATAATATATATTTGCTGAAATTTGATATTTTATTTACAGTAAATAATATATATTTGGTGAAATTTTATATTTTATGTACAGTGTATAATATATATTTGGTGTACTTTCATATTTTATGTACAGTATATAGTATATAGTTGGTGACATTAAATATTTTATGTACAGTAGGTAATATATATTTGTTGAAATTTGACATTTTATATACAGTATATAATATATGTTTGGTGAAATTTTATATTTTACTTACAGTATATAATATATATTTGGTGTATTTTCATATTTTATGTACAGTCTATAATATATATATGGTGACATTTGATATTTTATCAACAATATGTAAGATATGTTTGTTGAAATTTGATATTTTATGTACAGTATATAATATATATTTGGTGAAATTTGATATTGTAGGTACAGTATATAATATATATTTGGTGAAATTTGATATTTTATGTACGGTATATAATATATATTTGGTGAAATTTGATATTTTATGTACAGTATATAATATATATTTGGTGAAATTTGACATTTTATGTACAGTATATATATATTTGGTGTACTTTCATATTTTATGTACAGTATATAGTATATATTTGGTGAAATTTGATATTTTTTGCACAGTATATAGCAGATATTTGGTGAAATTTGATATTATATGTACAGTATATAATATACTTTGGGTTAAATTTGATATTTTGTCTACATTATATAATATATATTTGGTGAAATTTGATATTTTTTGTACAGTATATAATATATACTTGGTGAAATTTGATATTTTATATACAGTATTTAATATATATTTGGTGTACTTTCATATTTTATGTACAGTATAAAATATATTCTTGATGTACTTTCATATTTTATGTACAGCAAATAATACATATTTGTTGTATTTTGATATTTTATATACAGTATATAATATATATTTGGCGAAATTTGATATTAATTGTACAGTATATAATATATATTTGGTGAAATTTGATATTTTATGTACAGTATGTAAAATATATTTGGTGAAATTTGATATTTTATGTACAGTATATAATATATATTTGCTGTACTTTCATATTTTATGTACAGTATAAAATATATACTTGATGTACTTTCAAGTTTTATGTGCAGTATATAATAAATATTTGGGGTTCCTTCATATTTTATGTACAGTATAAAATATATATTTTGTGAAATTTGATATTTCATCTACTGTATATAAGATATCGTTGGTGAAATTTGATATTTTATGTACAGTATATGATATATAATTGGTGTACTTTCATATTTTACTTGCAGTATATAATGCCTATTTGGTGTACTTTGATATTTTATGTACAGTGCATAATATATAGGTGTAGTTTCATATTTTATGTACAGTATATGGTATATAATTCCTGAAATTTGATATTATATGTACAGTATATCATATGTATTTGGTGTAATTTGATATTATATGTACAATATATAATATGTATTTGGTGAAATTTTATATTTTATGTACAGTATATAATATATGTTTGGTGTACTTTCATATTTTATGTACAGTATATTGTATATATTAGGTGAAATTTGATTTTTTATGTACATTATATAACAGATATTTGGTGAAATGTGATATTATATGTACAGTATATTATGTTTTTGGTGAAATTTGATATTTTATGTACAGTATATAAGATATATTTGGTGAAATTTTATATTTTATAAACAGTATATATTGTATATTTTGTGTACTTTCATATTTTATGTACAGTGTATAGAATATATTTGGTGACATTTGATATTTTATGTACAGTATGTAATATAAATTTGTTGAAATTTGATATTTTATGTACAGTATGTAATATATATTTGGTGTACTTTCATATTTTAAGTACAGTATAAAATATATACTTGATGTAGTTTCATATTTTATGTACAGAAAATAATATATATTTGTTGAAATTTCTTATTTTATGTACAGTATATAATATATATTTGGTGAAATTTGATATTACAGGTACAGTATATAATATATATTTGGTGAAATTTGATATTTTTTGAACTGTATATAATATATATTTGGTGAAATTTCATACTTTATGTACAGTATAAAACATATATTTGGTGAAATTTGATATTTTATGTACAGTATATAATATATATTTGGTGTACTTTCATATTTTATGTGCAGTATAAAATATATACTTGATGTACTTTCATATTTTATGTAAGAAAATAATACATATTTGTTGAAATTTGATATTTTATGTACAGTATATAATTTATATTTGGTGCAATTTTATATTTTATGTACTCTATATCATATATATTTGGTGTACTTACCAGTTTTATGTACAGTATATAATATATATTTGGTGAAATTTGATATTATAGGTACACTATATAATATATATTTGGTGAAATTTGATATTTTACTTACAGTATATAACATATATTTGCTGTATTTTCATATTTTATGTACAGTATATAATATATATTTGGTGACATTTGATATTTTATGAACAATATGTAAGATATGTTTGTTGAAATTTGAAATTTTGTGTACAGTATATAATATATATTTGGTGAAATTTGATGTTATAAGTACAGTATATAATATATATTTGGTGAAATTTGATATTTAATGTACAGTATATAATATATATTTGGTGAAATTTGATATTTTATGTACAGTATATAAGATATATTTGGTGAAATTTGATATTTTATATACTATATATATATTTGGTGTACTTTCCTATTTTATGTACATATATAGTATATATTTGGTGAAATTCGATATTTTTTGCACAGTACATAGTAGATATTTGGTGAAATTTGATATTATATGTACAGTATATAGTATACTTTGGGTTAAATTTGATATTTTGTGTACAGTATATAATATATATTTGGTGAAATTTGATATTTTATGTACAGTATATAATATATATTTTGTGAAATTTGATATTTTATATACAGTATGTAATATATATTTGGTGTACTTTCATATTTTATGTACAGTATAAAATATATACCTGATGTACTTTCAAGTTTTATGTGCAGTATATAATAAATATTTGGGGTGCTTACTTATTTTATGTACAGTATATAATACATATTTTGTGAAATTTGATATTTCATCTACTGTATATAAGATATAGTTGGTGAAATTTGATATTTTATCTACAGTATATGATATATAATTGGTGTACTTTCATATTTTACTTGCAGTTTATAACACATATTTGGTGTACTTTCATATTTTATGTACAGTATATAGTATATATTTGTTGACATTTGATATTTTATGTACGGTATATAATATATATTTGTTGAAATTTGATATTTTATGTAAAGTATATAATATATATTTGGTGAAATTTTATATTTTATGTACACTAGATACTATATATTTGGTGTACTTTCATATTTTGTGTACAGTACATAGTATATATTTGGTGACATTTGATATTTTATGTACAATATATAAGATATGTTTGTTGAAATTTGATATTTTATGTACAGTATATAATATATATTTGGTGAAATTTGATATTTTATGTACAGTATATAATATATATTTGGTGAAATTTGATAATTTAGGTACAGTATAAAAGATATATTTGGTGAAATTTGATATTTTATGTACAGTATATAGTATATATTTGGTGAAATTTGATATTTCACACACAGTATATAATATATATTTGATGAAATTTGAGATTTTATGTACGGTATATGATATATATTTGGTGTACTTTCATATTTTACTTATAGTATATAATATGTATTTGGTGTACTTTGATATTTTATGCACAGTATATAATATATATTGGTGTAGTTTCATACTTTATGTAGAGTATATAGTATATAATTGCTGAAATTTGATATTTTATATACAGTATATAATATGTATTTTGTGTAATCTGATATTATATGTAAAGTATATAATATATATTTGGTGAAATTTTATATTTTATATAAAGTATATAACATATATTTCGTGTAATTTCATATTTTATGTACAGTATATAGTATATATTTGGTGACATTTGATATTTTATGTACAGTATATAATATATATTTGCTGAAATTTGATATTTTATTTACAGTAAATAATATATATTTGGTGAAATTTTATATTTTATGTACAGTGTATAATATGTATTTGGTGTACTTTCATATTTTATGTACAGTATATAGTATATAGTTGGTGACATTAGATATTTTATGTACAGTAGATAAAATATATTTGTTGAAATTTGACATTTTATATACAGTATATAATATATATTTGGTGAAATTTTATATTTTACTTACAGTATATAATACATATTTGGTGTATTTTCATATTTTATGTACAGTATATAATATATATATGGTGACATTTGATATTTTATCAACAATATGTAAGATATGTTTGTTGAAATTTGATATTTTATGTACAGTATATAATATATATTTGGTGAAATTTGATATTATAGGTACAGTATATAATATATATTTGGTGAAATTTGATATTTTATGTACGGTATATAATATATATTTGGTGAAATTTGATATTTTATGTACAGTATATAATATGTATTTGGTGAAATTTGACATTTTATGTACAGTATATATATATTTGGTGTACTTTCATATTTTATGTACAGTATATAGTATATATTTGGTGAAATTTGATATTTTTTGCACAGTATATAGCAGATATTTGGTGAAATTTGATATTATATGTACAGTATATAATATACTTTGGGTTAAATTTGATATTTTGTCTACATTATATAATATATATTTGGTGAAATTTGATATTTTATGTACAGTATATAATATATACTTGGTGAAATTTGATATTTTATATACAGTATTTAATATATATTTGGTGTACTTTCATATTTTATGTACAGTATAAAATATATACTTGATGTACTTTCATATTTTATGTACAGCAAATAATACATATTTGTTGTATTTTGATATTTTATATACAGTATATAATATATATTTGGCGAAATTTGATATTAATTGTACAGTATATAATATATATTTGGTGAAATTTGATATTTTATGTACAGTATGTAAAATATATTTGGTGAAATTTGATATTTTATGTACAGTATATAATATATATTTGGTGTACTTTCATATTTTATGTACAGTATAAAATATATACTTGATGTACTTTCAAGTTTTATGTGCAGTATATAATAAATATTTTGGGTTCCTTCATATTTTATGTACAGTATATAATATATATTTTGTGAAATTTGATATTTCATCTACTGTATATAAGATATCGTTGGTGAAATTTGATATTTTATGTACAGTATATGATATATAATTGGTGTACTTTCATATTTTACTTGCAGTATATAATACCTATTTGGTGTACTTTGATATTTTATGTACAGTGCATAATATATAGGTGTAGTTTCATATTTTATGTACAGTATATGGTATATAATTCCTGAAATTTGATATTATATGTACAGTATATGATATGTATTTGGTGTAATTTGATATTATATGTACAATATATAATATGTATTTGGTGAAATTTTATATTTTATGTACAGTATATAATATATATTTGGTGTACTTTCATATTTTATGTACAGTATATAGTATATATTAGGTGAAATTTGATTTTTTATGTACATTATATAACAGATATTTGGTGAAATGTGATATTATATGTACAGTATATTATGTTTTTGGTGAAATTTGATATTTTATGTACAGTATATAAGATATATTTGGTGAAATTTTATATTTTATAAACAGTATATATTGTATATTTTGTGTACTTTCATATTTTATGTACAGTGTATAGAATATATTTGGTGACATTTGATATTTTATGTACAGTATGTAATATAAATTTGTTGAAATTTGATATTTTATGTACAGTATGTAATATATATTTGGTGTACTTTCATATTTTATGTACAGTATAAAATATATACTTGATGTAGTTTCATATTTTATGTACAGAAAATAATATATATTTGTTGAAATTTCTTATTTTATGTACAGTATATAATATATATTTGGTGAAATTTGATATTATAGGTACAGTATATAATATATATTTGGTGAAATTTGATATTTTTTGAACTGTATATAATATATATTTGGTGAAATTTCATACTTTATGTACAGTATAAAACATATATTTGGTGAAATTTGATATTTTATGTACAGTATATAATATATATTTGGTGTACTTTCATATTTTATGTGCAGTATAAAATATATACTTGATGTACTTTCATATTTTATGTAAGAAAATAATACATATTTGTTGAAATTTGATATTTTATGTACAGTATATAATTTATATTTGGTGCAATTTTATGTTTTATGTACTCTATATCATATATATGGTGTACTTACCAGTTTTATGTACAGTATATAATATATATTTGGTGAAATTTGATATTTTATGTACAGTATATTATATATATTTGGTGAAATTTGATATTTTATATACAGTAAGTAATATATATTTGGTGTACTTTCATATTTTATGTACAGTATAAAATACATACTTGATGTAGTTTCATATTTTATGTACAGTAAATA
The DNA here is from genome assembly GCF_029281585.2 of Gorilla gorilla gorilla. Lineage (NCBI taxonomy): Eukaryota > Metazoa > Chordata > Mammalia > Primates > Hominidae > Gorilla > Gorilla gorilla. The sequence goes on along the minus strand of NC_073227.2, from coordinate 79,575,264 downwards.
ATACATATTTTTTGAAATTTAATATTTTATGTACAGTATATAGTATATATTTGGTGACATTTGATATTTTATGTACAGTATGTAATATAAATTTGTTGAAATTTGATATTTTATGTACAGTATGTAATATATCTTTGGTGTACTTTCATATTTTATGTAGAGTATAAAATATATACTTGATGTACTTTCAAGTTTTATGGACAGAATACAATATATATTTGGTGTACTTTCATATTTTATATACAGTATATAATATATATTTTGTGAATTTGGATATTTCATGTACTGTATGTTAGACATAATTGGTGAAATTTGATATTTTCTGTACAGTAGATGATATATAACTTGTGTACTTTCATCTTTTACTTGCAGTATATAATACATATTTGGTGTACTTTGATATTTTATGTACAGTATATAATATATATTTGGTGAAATTTGATATTTTACATACGGTATATAATATATATTTGGTGAAATTTGAGATTTTATGTACAGTATATGATATATATTTGGTGTACTTTCATATTTTACTTACAGTATATAATATATCTTTGGTGTACTTTGATATTTTATGTACAGCATATAATATATATTGGTGTATTTTCATATTTTATGTAGAGTATATAGTATATAATTGCTGAAATTTGATATTTTATGTACAGTATATAATATGTATTTTGTGTAATTTGATATTATATGTACAGTATATAATATATATTTGGTGAAATTTGATATTTTACACACAGTATATAATATATATTTGGTGAAATTTGAGATTTTATGTACGGTATATGATATATATTTGGTGTAATTTCATATTTTACTTACAGTATATAATATATATTTGGTGTACTTTGCTATTTTATGTACAGTATATAATATATATTGGTGTAGTTTCATATTTTATGTAGAGTATATAATACATATTTGGTGAAATTTGGTATTTTATATACAGAATGTAATATATATTTGGTGTACTTTCATATTATATGTACAGTATAAAATATATAATTCTACTTTCATATTTTATGTACAGTAATTAATACATATTTGTTGAAATTTTATATTTTATATACAGTATATAATATGTATTTTGTGTAATCTGATATTATATGTAAAGTATATAATATATATTTGGTGAAATTTCTTATTTTATGTACAGTATATAATATATATTTGGTGAAATTTGAGATTTTATGTACAGTATGTGATATATATTTGGTGTACTTTCATATTTTACTTACAGTATATAATATATACTTGGTGTACTTTGATATTTTATGTACAGTATATAATATATATTGGTGTAGTTTCATATTTTATGTAGAGTATATAGTATATAATTGCTGAAATTTGATATTTTATATACAGTATATAATATGTATTTTGTGTAATCTGATATTATATGTAAAGTATATAATATATATTTGGTGAAATTTTATATTTTATATACAGTATATAACATATATTTGGTGTAATTTCATATTTTATGTACGGTTTATAGTATATATTTCGTGACATTTGATATTTTATGTACAGTATATAATATATATTTGTTGAAATTTGATATTTTATGTACAGTATATAATATATATTTGCTGAAATTTTATATTTTATGTACAGTGTATAATATATATTTGGTGTACTTTCATATTTTATGTACAGTATATAGTATATATTTGGTGACATTTCATATTTTATGAACAATAGGTAAGATATGTTTGTTGAAATTTGATATTTTATGGACAGTATATAATATATATTGGGTGAAGTTTGATATTATAGGTACAGTATATAATATATATTTGGTGAAATTTGATATTTTATGTACAGTATATAATATATATTTGGTGAAATTTGATATTTTATGTACGGTACATAATATATATTTGGTGTACTTTCATATTTTATGTACAGTATATAGTATATATCTGGTGAAATTTGATATTTTTTGCACAGTATATAGCAGATATTTGGTGAAATTTGATATTATATGTACAGTATATAATATACTTTGGGTTAAATTTGATATTTTGTGTACAGTATATAATATATATTTGGTGATATTTGATATTTTATGTACAGTATATAATATATATTTGGTGAAATTTGATATTTTATATACAGTATCTAATATATATTTGGTGTACTTTCATATTTTATGTACAGTATAAAATATATACTTGATGTACTTTCATATTTTATGCACAGCAAATAATACATATTTGTTGAAATTTGATATTTTATATACAGTATATAATATATATTTGGCGAAATTTGATATTAATTGTACAGTATATAATATATATTTGGTGAAATTTGATATTTTACGTACAGTATATAAAATATATTTGGTGAAATTTGATATTTTATGTACAGTATATAGTATATATTTGTTGACATTTCATATTTTATGTACGGTATATAATATATATTTGTTGAAATTTGATATTTTATGTAAAGTATATAATATATATTTGGTGAAATTTTATATTTTATGTACACTAGATACTATATATTTGGTGTACTTTCATATTTTATGTACAGTATATAGTATATATTTGGTGACATTTGATATTTTATGTACAATATATAAGATATGTTTGTTGAAATTTGATATTTTATGTACAGTATATAATATATATTTGGTGAAATTTGATATTTTATGTACAGTATATAATATATATTTGGTGAAATTGGATAATTTAGGTACAGTATAAAAGATATATTTGGTGAAATTTGATATTTTATGTACAGTATATAATATATATTTGGTGAAATTTGATATTTCACCCACAGTATATAATATATATTTGATGAAATTTGAGATTTTATGTACGGTATATGATATATATTTGGTGTACTTTCATATTTTACTTATAGTATATAATATATATTTGGTGTACTTTGATATTTTATGCACAGTATATAATATATATTGGTGTAGTTTCATACTTTATGTAGAGTATATAGTATATAATTGCTGAAATTTGATATTTTATATACAGTATATAATATGTATTTTGTGTAATCTGATATTATATGTAAAGTATATAATATATATTTGGTGAAATTTTATATTTTATATAAAGTATATAACATATATTTGGTGTAATTTCATATTTTATGTACAGTATATAGTATATATTTGGTGACATTTGATATTTTATGTACAGTATATAATATATATTTGCTGAAATTTGATATTTTATTTACAGTAAATAATATATATTTGGTGAAATTTTATATTTTATGTACAGTGTATAATATATATTTGGTGTACTTTCATATTTTATGTACAGTATATAGTATATAGTTGGTGACATTAAATATTTTATGTACAGTAGGTAATATATATTTGTTGAAATTTGACATTTTATATACAGTATATAATATATGTTTGGTGAAATTTTATATTTTACTTACAGTATATAATATCTATTTGGTGTATTTTCATATTTTATGTACAGTCTATAATATATATATGGTGACATTTGATATTTTATCAACAATATGTAAGATATGTTTGTTGAAATTTGATATTTTATGTACAGTATATAATATATATTTGGTGAAATTTGATATTATAGGTACAGTATATAATATATATTTGGTGAAATTTGATATTTTATGTACGGTATATAATATATATTTGGTGAAATTTGATATTATAGGTACAGTATATAATATATATTTGGTGAAATTTGATATTTTATGTACGGTATATAATATATATTTGGTGAAATTTGATATTTTATGTACAGTATATAATATATATTTGGTGAAATTTGACATTTTATGTACAGTATATATATATTTGGTGTACTTTCATATTTTATGTACAGTATATAGTATATATTTGGTGAAATTTGATATTTTTTGTACAGTATATAGCAGATATTTGGTGAAATTTGATATTATATGTACAGTATATAATATACTTTGGGTTAAATTTGATATTTTGTCTACATTATATAATATATATTTGGTGAAATTTGATATTTTATGTACAGTATATAATATATACTTGGTGAAATTTGATATTTTATATACAGTATTTAATATATATTTGGTGTACTTTCATATTTTATGTACAGTATAAAATATATTCTTGATGTACTTTCATATTTTATGTACAGCAAATAATACATATTTGTTGTATTTTGATATTTTATATACAGTATATAATATATATTTGGCGAAATTTGATATTAATTGTACAGTATATAATATATATTTGGTGAAATTTGATATTTTATGTACAGTATGTAAAATATATTTGGTGAAATTTGATATTTTATGTACAGTATATAATATATATTTGCTGTACTTTCATATTTTATGTACAGTATAAAATATATACTTGATGTACTTTCAAGTTTTATGTGCAGTATATAATAAATATTTGGGGTTCCTTCATATTTTATGTACAGTATATAATATATATTTTGTGAAATTTGATATTTCATCTACTGTATATAAGATATCGTTGGTGAAATTTGATATTTTATGTACAGTATATGATATATAATTGGTGTACTTTCATATTTTACTTGCAGTATATAATACCTATTTGGTGTACTTTGATATTTTATGTACAGTGCATAATATATAGGTGTAGTTTCATATTTTATGTACAGTATATGGTATATAATTCCTGAAATTTGATATTATATGTACAGTATATCATATGTATTTGGTGTAATTTGATATTATGTGTACAATATATAGTATGTATTTGGTGAAATTTTATATTTTATGTACAGTATATAATATATGTTTGGTGTACTTTCATATTTTATGTACAGTATATAGTATATAGTAGGTGAAATTTGATTTTTTATGTACATTATATAACAGATATTTGGTGAAATGTGATATTATATGTACAGTATATTATGTTTTTGGTGAAATTTGATATTTTATGTACAGTATATAAGATATATTTGGTGAAATTTTATATTTTATAAACAGTATATATTGTATATTTTGTGTACTTTCATATTTTATGTACAGTGTAGAGAATATATTTGGTGACATTTGATATTTTATGTACAGTATGTAATATAAATTTGTTGAAATTTGATATTTTATGTACAGTATGTAATATATATTTGGTGTACTTTCATATTTTAAGTACAGTATAAAATATATACTTGATGTAGTTTCATATTTTATGTACAGAAAATAATATATATTTGTTGAAATTTCTTATTTTATGTACAGTATATAATATATATTTGGTGAAATTTGATATTACAGGTACAGTATATAATATATATTTGGTGAAATTTGATATTTTTTGAACTGTATATAATATATATTTGGTGAAATTTCATACTTTATGTACAGTATAAAACATATATTTGGTGAAATTTGATATTTTATGTACAGTATATAATATATATTTGGTGTACTTTCATATTTTATGTGCAGTATAAAATATATACTTGATGTACTTTCATATTTTATGTAAGAAAATAATACATATTTGTTGAAATTTGATATTTTATGTACAGTATATAATTTATATTTGGTGCAATTTTATATTTTATGTACTCTATATCATATATATTTGGTGTACTTACCAGTTTTATGTACAGTATATAATATATATTTGGTGAAATTTGATATTATAGGTACACTATATAATATATATTTGGTGAAATTTGATATTTTACTTACAGTATATAATATATATTTGCTGTATTTTCATATTTTATGTACAGTATATAATATATATTTGGTGACATTTGATATTTTATGAACAATATGTAAGATATGTTTGTTGAAATTTGAAATTTTGTGTACAGTATATAATATATATTTGGTGAAATTTGATGTTATAAGTACAGTATATAATATATATTTGGTGAAATTTGATATTTAATGTACAGTATATAATATATATTTGGTGAAATTTGATATTTTATGTACAGTATATAAGATATATTTGGTGAAATTTGATATTTTATATACTATATATATATTTGGTGTACTTTCCTATTTTATGTACATATATAGTATATATTTGGTGAAATTCGATATTTTTTGCACAGTACATAGTAGATATTTGGTGAAATTTGATATTATATGTACAGTATATAGTATACTTTGGGTTAAATTTGATATTTTGTGTACAGTATATAATATATATTTGGTGAAATTTGATATTTTATGTACAGTATATAATATATATTTGGTGAAATTTGATATTTTATATACAGTATCTAATATATATTTGGTGTACTTTCATATTTTATGTACAGTATAAAATATATACTTGATGTACTTTCATATTTTATGCACAGCAAATAATACATATTTGTTGAAATTTGATATTTTATATACAGTATATAATATATATTTGGCGAAATTTGATATTAATTGTACAGTATATAATATATATTTGGTGAAATTTGATATTTTACGTACAGTATATAAAATATATTTGGTGAAATTTGATATTTTATGTACAGTATATAGTATATATTTGTTGACATTTCATATTTTATGTACGGTATATAATATATATTTGTTGAAATTTGATATTTTATGTAAAGTATATAATATATATTTGGTGAAATTTTATATTTTATGTACACTAGATACTATATATTTGGTGTACTTTCATATTTTATGTACAGTATATAGTATATATTTGGTGACATTTGATATTTTATGTACAATATATAAGATATGTTTGTTGAAATTTGATATTTTATGTACAGTATATAATATATATTTGGTGAAATTTGATATTTTATGTACAGTATATAATATATATTTGGTGAAATTGGATAATTTAGGTACAGTATAAAAGATATATTTGGTGAAATTTGATATTTTATGTACAGTATATAATATATATTTGGTGAAATTTGATATTTCACCCACAGTATATAATATATATTTGATGAAATTTGAGATTTTATGTACGGTATATGATATATATTTGGTGTACTTTCATATTTTACTTATAGTATATAATATATATTTGGTGTACTTTGATATTTTATGCACAGTATATAATATATATTGGTGTAGTTTCATACTTTATGTAGAGTATATAGTATATAATTGCTGAAATTTGATATTTTATATACAGTATATAATATGTATTTTGTGTAATCTGATATTATATGTAAAGTATATAATATATATTTGGTGAAATTTTATATTTTATATAAAGTATATAACATATATTTGGTGTAATTTCATATTTTATGTACAGTATATAGTATATATTTGGTGACATTTGATATTTTATGTACAGTATATAATATATATTTGCTGAAATTTGATATTTTATTTACAGTAAATAATATATATTTGGTGAAATTTTATATTTTATGTACAGTGTATAATATATATTTGGTGTACTTTCATATTTTATGTACAGTATATAGTATATAGTTGGTGACATTAAATATTTTATGTACAGTAGGTAATATATATTTGTTGAAATTTGACATTTTATATACAGTATATAATATATGTTTGGTGAAATTTTATATTTTACTTACAGTATATAATATCTATTTGGTGTATTTTCATATTTTATGTACAGTCTATAATATATATATGGTGACATTTGATATTTTATCAACAATATGTAAGATATGTTTGTTGAAATTTGATATTTTATGTACAGTATATAATATATATTTGGTGAAATTTGATATTATAGGTACAGTATATAATATATATTTGGTGAAATTTGATATTTTATGTACGGTATATAATATATATTTGGTGAAATTTGATATTATAGGTACAGTATATAATATATATTTGGTGAAATTTGATATTTTATGTACGGTATATAATATATATTTGGTGAAATTTGATATTTTATGTACAGTATATAATATATATTTGGTGAAATTTGACATTTTATGTACAGTATATATATATTTGGTGTACTTTCATATTTTATGTACAGTATATAGTATATATTTGGTGAAATTTGATATTTTTTGTACAGTATATAGCAGATATTTGGTGAAATTTGATATTATATGTACAGTATATAATATACTTTGGGTTAAATTTGATATTTTGTCTACATTATATAATATATATTTGGTGAAATTTGATATTTTATGTACAGTATATAATATATACTTGGTGAAATTTGATATTTTATATACAGTATTTAATATATATTTGGTGTACTTTCATATTTTATGTACAGTATAAAATATATTCTTGATGTACTTTCATATTTTATGTACAGCAAATAATACATATTTGTTGTATTTTGATATTTTATATACAGTATATAATATATATTTGGCGAAATTTGATATTAATTGTACAGTATATAATATATATTTGGTGAAATTTGATATTTTATGTACAGTATGTAAAATATATTTGGTGAAATTTGATATTTTATGTACAGTATATAATATATATTTGCTGTACTTTCATATTTTATGTACAGTATAAAATATATACTTGATGTACTTTCAAGTTTTATGTGCAGTATATAATAAATATTTGGGGTTCCTTCATATTTTATGTACAGTATATAATATATATTTTGTGAAATTTGATATTTCATCTACTGTATATAAGATATCGTTGGTGAAATTTGATATTTTATGTACAGTATATGATATATAATTGGTGTACTTTCATATTTTACTTGCAGTATATAATACCTATTTGGTGTACTTTGATATTTTATGTACAGTGCATAATATATAGGTGTAGTTTCATATTTTATGTACAGTATATGGTATATAATTGCTGAAATTTGATATTATATGTACAGTATATGATATGTATTTGGTGTAATTTGATATTATGTGTACAATATATAGTATGTATTTGGTGAAATTTTATATTTTATGTACAGTATATAATATATGTTTGGTGTACTTTCATATTTTATGTACAGTATATAGTATATAGTAGGTGAAATTTGATTTTTTATGTACATTATATAACAGATATTTGGTGAAATGTGATATTATATGTACAGTATATTATGTTTTTGGTGAAATTTGATATTTTATGTACAGTATATAAGATATATTTGGTGAAATTTTATATTTTATAAACAGTATATATTGTATATTTTGTGTACTTTCATATTTTATGTACAGTGTAGAGAATATATTTGGTGACATTTGATATTTTATGTACAGTATGTAATATAAATTTGTTGAAATTTGATATTTTATGTACAGTATGTAATATATATTTGGTGTACTTTCATATTTTATGTACAGTATAAAATATATACTTGATGTAGTTTCATATTTTATGTACAGAAAATAATATATATTTGTTGAAATTTCTTATTTTATGTACAGTATATAATATATATTTGGTGAAATTTGATATTATAGGTACAGTATATAATATATATTTGGTGAAATTTGATATTTTTTGAACTGTATATAATATATATTTGGTGAAATTTCATACTTTATGTACAGTATAAAACATATATTTGGTGAAATTTGATATTTTATGTACAGTATATAATATATATTTGGTGTACTTTCATATTTTATGTGCAGTATAAAATATATACTTGATGTACTTTCATATTTTATGTAAGAAAATAATACATATTTGTTGAAATTTGATATTTTATGTACAGTATATAATTTATATTTGGTGCAATTTTATGTTTTATGTACTCTATATCATATATATGGTGTACTTACCAGTTTTATGTACAGTATATAATATATATTTGGTGAAATTTGATATTTTATGTACAGTATATTATATATATTTGGTGAAATTTGATATTTTATATACAGTAAGTAATATATATTTGGTGTACTTTCATATTTTATGTACAGTATAAAATACATACTTGATGTAGTTTCATATTTTATGTACAGTAAATAATACATATTTTTTGAAATTTAATATTTTATGTACAGTATATAGTATATATTTGGTGACATTTGATATTTTATGTACAGTATGTAATATAAATTTGTTGAAATTTGATATTTTATGTACAGTATGTAATATATCTTTGGTGTACTTTCATATTTTATGTAGAGTATAAAATATATACTTGATGTACTTTCAAGTTTTATGGACAGAATACAATATATATTTGGTGTACTTTCATATTTTATATACAGTATATAATATATATTTTGTGAATTTGGATATTTCATGTACTGTATGTTAGACATAATTGGTGAAATTTGATATTTTCTGTACAGTAGATGATATATAACTTGTGTACTTTCATCTTTTACTTGCAGTATATAATACATATTTGGTGTACTTTGATATTTTATGTACAGTATATAATATATATTTGGTGAAATTTGATATTTTACATACGGTATATAATATATATTTGGTGAAATTTGAGATTTTATGTACAGTATATGATATATATTTGGTGTACTTTCATATTTTACTTACAGTATATAATATATCTTTGGTGTACTTTGATATTTTATGTACAGCATATAATATATATTGGTGTATTTTCATATTTTATGTAGAGTATATAGTATATAATTGCTGAAATTTGATATTTTATGTACAGTATATAATATGTATTTTGTGTAATTTGATATTATATGTACAGTATATAATATATATTTGGTGAAATTTGATATTTTACACACAGTATATAATATATATTTGGTGAAATTTGAGATTTTATGTACGGTATATGATATATATTTGGTGTAATTTCATATTTTACTTACAGTATATAATATATATTTGGTGTACTTTGCTATTTTATGTACAGTATATAATATATATTGGTGTAGTTTCATATTTTATGTAGAGTATATAATACATATTTGGTGAAATTTGGTATTTTATATACAGAATGTAATATATATTTGGTGTACTTTCATATTATATGTACAGTATAAAATATATAATTCTACTTTCATATTTTATGTACAGTAATTAATACATATTTGTTGAAATTTTATATTTTATATACAGTATATAATATGTATTTTGTGTAATCTGATATTATATGTAAAGTATATAATATATATTTGGTGAAATTTCTTATTTTATGTACAGTATATAATATATATTTGGTGAAATTTGAGATTTTATGTACAGTATGTGATATATATTTGGTGTACTTTCATATTTTACTTACAGTATATAATATATACTTGGTGTACTTTGATATTTTATGTACAGTATATAATATATATTGGTGTAGTTTCATATTTTATGTAGAGTATATAGTATATAATTGCTGAAATTTGATATTTTATATACAGTATATAATATGTATTTTGTGTAATCTGATATTATATGTAAAGTATATAATATATATTTGGTGAAATTTTATATTTTATATACAGTATATAACATATATTTGGTGTAATTTCATATTTTATGTACGGTTTATAGTATATATTTCGTGACATTTGATATTTTATGTACAGTATATAATATATATTTGTTGAAATTTGATATTTTATGTACAGTATATAATATATATTTGCTGAAATTTTATATTTTATGTACAGTGTATAATATATATTTGGTGTACTTTCATATTTTATGTACAGTATATAGTATATATTTGGTGACATTTCATATTTTATGAACAATAGGTAAGATATGTTTGTTGAAATTTGATATTTTATGGACAGTATATAATATATATTGGGTGAAGTTTGATATTATAGGTACAGTATATAATATATATTTGGTGAAATTTGATATTTTATGTACAGTATATAATATATATTTGGTGAAATTTGATATTTTATGTACGGTACATAATATATATTTGGTGTACTTTCATATTTTATGTACAGTATATAGTATATATCTGGTGAAATTTGATATTTTTTGCACAGTATATAGCAGATATTTGGTGAAATTTGATATTATATGTACAGTATATAATATACTTTGGGTTAAATTTGATATTTTGTGTACAGTATATAATATATATTTGGTGATATTTGATATTTTATGTACAGTATATAATATATATTTGGTGAAATTTGATATTTTATATACAGTATCTAATATATATTTGGTGTACTTTCATATTTTATGTACAGTATAAAATATATACTTGATGTACTTTCATATTTTATGCACAGCAAATAATACATATTTGTTGAAATTTGATATTTTATATACAGTATATAATATATATTTGGCGAAATTTGATATTAATTGTACAGTATATAATATATATTTGGTGAAATTTGATATTTTACGTACAGTATATAAAATATATTTGGTGAAATTTGATATTTTATGTACAGTATATAGTATATATTTGTTGACATTTCATATTTTATGTACGGTATATAATATATATTTGTTGAAATTTGATATTTTATGTAAAGTATATAATATATATTTGGTGAAATTTTATATTTTATGTACACTAGATACTATATATTTGGTGTACTTTCATATTTTATGTACAGTATATAGTATATATTTGGTGACATTTGATATTTTATGTACAATATATAAGATATGTTTGTTGAAATTTGATATTTTATGTACAGTATATAATATATATTTGGTGAAATTTGATATTTTATGTACAGTATATAATATATATTTGGTGAAATTGGATAATTTAGGTACAGTATAAAAGATATATTTGGTGAAATTTGATATTTTATGTACAGTATATAATATATATTTGGTGAAATTTGATATTTCACCCACAGTATATAATATATATTTGATGAAATTTGAGATTTTATGTACGGTATATGATATATATTTGGTGTACTTTCATATTTTACTTATAGTATATAATATATATTTGGTGTACTTTGATATTTTATGCACAGTATATAATATATATTGGTGTAGTTTCATACTTTATGTAGAGTATATAGTATATAATTGCTGAAATTTGATATTTTATATACAGTATATAATATGTATTTTGTGTAATCTGATATTATATGTAAAGTATATAATATATATTTGGTGAAATTTTATATTTTATATAAAGTATATAACATATATTTGGTGTAATTTCATATTTTATGTACAGTATATAGTATATATTTGGTGACATTTGATATTTTATGTACAGTATATAATATATATTTGCTGAAATTTGATATTTTATTTACAGTAAATAATATATATTTGGTGAAATTTTATATTTTATGTACAGTGTATAATATATATTTGGTGTACTTTCATATTTTATGTACAGTATATAGTATATAGTTGGTGACATTAAATATTTTATGTACAGTAGGTAATATATATTTGTTGAAATTTGACATTTTATATACAGTATATAATATATGTTTGGTGAAATTTTATATTTTACTTACAGTATATAATATCTATTTGGTGTATTTTCATATTTTATGTACAGTCTATAATATATATATGGTGACATTTGATATTTTATCAACAATATGTAAGATATGTTTGTTGAAATTTGATATTTTATGTACAGTATATAATATATATTTGGTGAAATTTGATATTATAGGTACAGTATATAATATATATTTGGTGAAATTTGATATTTTATGTACGGTATATAATATATATTTGGTGAAATTTGATATTATAGGTACAGTATATAATATATATTTGGTGAAATTTGATATTTTATGTACGGTATATAATATATATTTGGTGAAATTTGATATTTTATGTACAGTATATAATATATATTTGGTGAAATTTGACATTTTATGTACAGTATATATATATTTGGTGTACTTTCATATTTTATGTACAGTATATAGTATATATTTGGTGAAATTTGATATTTTTTGTACAGTATATAGCAGATATTTGGTGAAATTTGATATTATATGTACAGTATATAATATACTTTGGGTTAAATTTGATATTTTGTCTACATTATATAATATATATTTGGTGAAATTTGATATTTTATGTACAGTATATAATATATACTTGGTGAAATTTGATATTTTATATACAGTATTTAATATATATTTGGTGTACTTTCATATTTTATGTACAGTATAAAATATATTCTTGATGTACTTTCATATTTTATGTACAGCAAATAATACATATTTGTTGTATTTTGATATTTTATATACAGTATATAATATATATTTGGCGAAATTTGATATTAATTGTACAGTATATAATATATATTTGGTGAAATTTGATATTTTATGTACAGTATGTAAAATATATTTGGTGAAATTTGATATTTTATGTACAGTATATAATATATATTTGCTGTACTTTCATATTTTATGTACAGTATAAAATATATACTTGATGTACTTTCAAGTTTTATGTGCAGTATATAATAAATATTTGGGGTTCCTTCATATTTTATGTACAGTATATAATATATATTTTGTGAAATTTGATATTTCATCTACTGTATATAAGATATCGTTGGTGAAATTTGATATTTTATGTACAGTATATGATATATAATTGGTGTACTTTCATATTTTACTTGCAGTATATAATACCTATTTGGTGTACTTTGATATTTTATGTACAGTGCATAATATATAGGTGTAGTTTCATATTTTATGTACAGTATATGGTATATAATTCCTGAAATTTGATATTATATGTACAGTATATCATATGTATTTGGTGTAATTTGATATTATGTGTACAATATATAGTATGTATTTGGTGAAATTTTATATTTTATGTACAGTATATAATATATGTTTGGTGTACTTTCATATTTTATGTACAGTATATAGTATATAGTAGGTGAAATTTGATTTTTTATGTACATTATATAACAGATATTTGGTGAAATGTGATATTATATGTACAGTATATTATGTTTTTGGTGAAATTTGATATTTTATGTACAGTATATAAGATATATTTGGTGAAATTTTATATTTTATAAACAGTATATATTGTATATTTTGTGTACTTTCATATTTTATGTACAGTGTAGAGAATATATTTGGTGACATTTGATATTTTATGTACAGTATGTAATATAAATTTGTTGAAATTTGATATTTTATGTACAGTATGTAATATATATTTGGTGTACTTTCATATTTTAAGTACAGTATAAAATATATACTTGATGTAGTTTCATATTTTATGTACAGAAAATAATATATATTTGTTGAAATTTCTTATTTTATGTACAGTATATAATATATATTTGGTGAAATTTGATATTACAGGTACAGTATATAATATATATTTGGTGAAATTTGATATTTTTTGAACTGTATATAATATATATTTGGTGAAATTTCATACTTTATGTACAGTATAAAACATATATTTGGTGAAATTTGATATTTTATGTACAGTATATAATATATATTTGGTGTACTTTCATATTTTATGTGCAGTATAAAATATATACTTGATGTACTTTCATATTTTATGTAAGAAAATAATACATATTTGTTGAAATTTGATATTTTATGTACAGTATATAATTTATATTTGGTGCAATTTTATATTTTATGTACTCTATATCATATATATTTGGTGTACTTACCAGTTTTATGTACAGTATATAATATATATTTGGTGAAATTTGATATTATAGGTACACTATATAATATATATTTGGTGAAATTTGATATTTTACTTACAGTATATAATATATATTTGCTGTATTTTCATATTTTATGTACAGTATATAATATATATTTGGTGACATTTGATATTTTATGAACAATATGTAAGATATGTTTGTTGAAATTTGAAATTTTGTGTACAGTATATAATATATATTTGGTGAAATTTGATGTTATAAGTACAGTATATAATATATATTTGGTGAAATTTGATATTTAATGTACAGTATATAATATATATTTGGTGAAATTTGATATTTTATGTACAGTATATAAGATATATTTGGTGAAATTTGATATTTTATATACTATATATATATTTGGTGTACTTTCCTATTTTATGTACATATATAGTATATATTTGGTGAAATTCGATATTTTTTGCACAGTACATAGTAGATATTTGGTGAAATTTGATATTATATGTACAGTATATAGTATACTTTGGGTTAAATTTGATATTTTGTGTACAGTATATAATATATATTTGGTGAAATTTGATATTTTATGTACAGTATATAATATATATTTGGTGAAATTTGATATTTTATATACAGTATCTAATATATATTTGGTGTACTTTCATATTTTATGTACAGTATAAAATATATACTTGATGTACTTTCATATTTTATGCACAGCAAATAATACATATTTGTTGAAATTTGATATTTTATATACAGTATATAATATATATTTGGCGAAATTTGATATTAATTGTACAGTATATAATATATATTTGGTGAAATTTGATATTTTACGTACAGTATATAAAATATATTTGGTGAAATTTGATATTTTATGTACAGTATATAGTATATATTTGTTGACATTTCATATTTTATGTACGGTATATAATATATATTTGTTGAAATTTGATATTTTATGTAAAGTATATAATATATATTTGGTGAAATTTTATATTTTATGTACACTAGATACTATATATTTGGTGTACTTTCATATTTTATGTACAGTATATAGTATATATTTGGTGACATTTGATATTTTATGTACAATATATAAGATATGTTTGTTGAAATTTGATATTTTATGTACAGTATATAATATATATTTGGTGAAATTTGATATTTTATGTACAGTATATAATATATATTTGGTGAAATTGGATAATTTAGGTACAGTATAAAAGATATATTTGGTGAAATTTGATATTTTATGTACAGTATATAATATATATTTGGTGAAATTTGATATTTCACCCACAGTATATAATATATATTTGATGAAATTTGAGATTTTATGTACGGTATATGATATATATTTGGTGTACTTTCATATTTTACTTATAGTATATAATATATATTTGGTGTACTTTGATATTTTATGCACAGTATATAATATATATTGGTGTAGTTTCATACTTTATGTAGAGTATATAGTATATAATTGCTGAAATTTGATATTTTATATACAGTATATAATATGTATTTTGTGTAATCTGATATTATATGTAAAGTATATAATATATATTTGGTGAAATTTTATATTTTATATAAAGTATATAACATATATTTGGTGTAATTTCATATTTTATGTACAGTATATAGTATATATTTGGTGACATTTGATATTTTATGTACAGTATATAATATATATTTGCTGAAATTTGATATTTTATTTACAGTAAATAATATATATTTGGTGAAATTTTATATTTTATGTACAGTGTATAATATATATTTGGTGTACTTTCATATTTTATGTACAGTATATAGTATATAGTTGGTGACATTAAATATTTTATGTACAGTAGGTAATATATATTTGTTGAAATTTGACATTTTATATACAGTATATAATATATGTTTGGTGAAATTTTATATTTTACTTACAGTATATAATATCTATTTGGTGTATTTTCATATTTTATGTACAGTCTATAATATATATATGGTGACATTTGATATTTTATCAACAATATGTAAGATATGTTTGTTGAAATTTGATATTTTATGTACAGTATATAATATATATTTGGTGAAATTTGATATTATAGGTACAGTATATAATATATATTTGGTGAAATTTGATATTTTATGTACGGTATATAATATATATTTGGTGAAATTTGATATTATAGGTACAGTATATAATATATATTTGGTGAAATTTGATATTTTATGTACGGTATATAATATATATTTGGTGAAATTTGATATTTTATGTACAGTATATAATATATATTTGGTGAAATTTGACATTTTATGTACAGTATATATATATTTGGTGTACTTTCATATTTTATGTACAGTATATAGTATATATTTGGTGAAATTTGATATTTTTTGTACAGTATATAGCAGATATTTGGTGAAATTTGATATTATATGTACAGTATATAATATACTTTGGGTTAAATTTGATATTTTGTCTACATTATATAATATATATTTGGTGAAATTTGATATTTTATGTACAGTATATAATATATACTTGGTGAAATTTGATATTTTATATACAGTATTTAATATATATTTGGTGTACTTTCATATTTTATGTACAGTATAAAATATATTCTTGATGTACTTTCATATTTTATGTACAGCAAATAATACATATTTGTTGTATTTTGATATTTTATATACAGTATATAATATATATTTGGCGAAATTTGATATTAATTGTACAGTATATAATATATATTTGGTGAAATTTGATATTTTATGTACAGTATGTAAAATATATTTGGTGAAATTTGATATTTTATGTACAGTATATAATATATATTTGCTGTACTTTCATATTTTATGTACAGTATAAAATATATACTTGATGTACTTTCAAGTTTTATGTGCAGTATATAATAAATATTTGGGGTTCCTTCATATTTTATGTACAGTATATAATATATATTTTGTGAAATTTGATATTTCATCTACTGTATATAAGATATCGTTGGTGAAATTTGATATTTTATGTACAGTATATGATATATAATTGGTGTACTTTCATATTTTACTTGCAGTATATAATACCTATTTGGTGTACTTTGATATTTTATGTACAGTGCATAATATATAGGTGTAGTTTCATATTTTATGTACAGTATATGGTATATAATTGCTGAAATTTGATATTATATGTACAGTATATGATATGTATTTGGTGTAATTTGATATTATGTGTACAATATATAGTATGTATTTGGTGAAATTTTATATTTTATGTACAGTATATAATATATGTTTGGTGTACTTTCATATTTTATGTACAGTATATAGTATATAGTAGGTGAAATTTGATTTTTTATGTACATTATATAACAGATATTTGGTGAAATGTGATATTATATGTACAGTATATTATGTTTTTGGTGAAATTTGATATTTTATGTACAGTATATAAGATATATTTGGTGAAATTTTATATTTTATAAACAGTATATATTGTATATTTTGTGTACTTTCATATTTTATGTACAGTGTAGAGAATATATTTGGTGACATTTGATATTTTATGTACAGTATGTAATATAAATTTGTTGAAATTTGATATTTTATGTACAGTATGTAATATATATTTGGTGTACTTTCATATTTTATGTACAGTATAAAATATATACTTGATGTAGTTTCATATTTTATGTACAGAAAATAATATATATTTGTTGAAATTTCTTATTTTATGTACAGTATATAATATATATTTGGTGAAATTTGATATTATAGGTACAGTATATAATATATATTTGGTGAAATTTGATATTTTTTGAACTGTATATAATATATATTTGGTGAAATTTCATACTTTATGTACAGTATAAAACATATATTTGGTGAAATTTGATATTTTATGTACAGTATATAATATATATTTGGTGTACTTTCATATTTTATGTGCAGTATAAAATATATACTTGATGTACTTTCATATTTTATGTAAGAAAATAATACATATTTGTTGAAATTTGATATTTTATGTACAGTATATAATTTATATTTGGTGCAATTTTATGTTTTATGTACTCTATATCATATATATGGTGTACTTACCAGTTTTATGTACAGTATATAATATATATTTGGTGAAATTTGATATTTTATGTACAGTATATTATATATATTTGGTGAAATTTGATATTTTATATACAGTAAGTAATATATATTTGGTGTACTTTCATATTTTATGTACAGTATAAAATACATACTTGATGTAGTTTCATATTTTATGTACAGTAAATAATACATATTTTTTGAAATTTAATATTTTATGTACAGTATATAGTATATATTTGGTGACATTTGATATTTTATGTACAGTATGTAATATAAATTTGTTGAAATTTGATATTTTATGTACAGTATGTAATATATCTTTGGTGTACTTTCATATTTTATGTAGAGTATAAAATATATACTTGATGTACTTTCAAGTTTTATGGACAGAATACAATATATATTTGGTGTACTTTCATATTTTATATACAGTATATAATATATATTTTGTGAATTTGGATATTTCATGTACTGTATGTTAGACATAATTGGTGAAATTTGATATTTTCTGTACAGTAGATGATATATAACTTGTGTACTTTCATCTTTTACTTGCAGTATATAATACATATTTGGTGTACTTTGATATTTTATGTACAGTATATAATATATATTTGGTGAAATTTGATATTTTACATACGGTATATAATATATATTTGGTGAAATTTGAGATTTTATGTACAGTATATGATATATATTTGGTGTACTTTCATATTTTACTTACAGTATATAATATATCTTTGGTGTACTTTGATATTTTATGTACAGCATATAATATATATTGGTGTATTTTCATATTTTATGTAGAGTATATAGTATATAATTGCTGAAATTTGATATTTTATGTACAGTATATAATATGTATTTTGTGTAATTTGATATTATATGTACAGTATATAATATATATTTGGTGAAATTTGATATTTTACACACAGTATATAATATATATTTGGTGAAATTTGAGATTTTATGTACGGTATATGATATATATTTGGTGTAATTTCATATTTTACTTACAGTATATAATATATATTTGGTGTACTTTGCTATTTTATGTACAGTATATAATATATATTGGTGTAGTTTCATATTTTATGTAGAGTATATAATACATATTTGGTGAAATTTGGTATTTTATATACAGAATGTAATATATATTTGGTGTACTTTCATATTATATGTACAGTATAAAATATATAATTCTACTTTCATATTTTATGTACAGTAATTAATACATATTTGTTGAAATTTTATATTTTATATACAGTATATAATATGTATTTTGTGTAATCTGATATTATATGTAAAGTATATAATATATATTTGGTGAAATTTCTTATTTTATGTACAGTATATAATATATATTTGGTGAAATTTGAGATTTTATGTACAGTATGTGATATATATTTGGTGTACTTTCATATTTTACTTACAGTATATAATATATACTTGGTGTACTTTGATATTTTATGTACAGTATATAATATATATTGGTGTAGTTTCATATTTTATGTAGAGTATATAGTATATAATTGCTGAAATTTGATATTTTATATACAGTATATAATATGTATTTTGTGTAATCTGATATTATATGTAAAGTATATAATATATATTTGGTGAAATTTTATATTTTATATACAGTATATAACATATATTTGGTGTAATTTCATATTTTATGTACGGTTTATAGTATATATTTCGTGACATTTGATATTTTATGTACAGTATATAATATATATTTGTTGAAATTTGATATTTTATGTACAGTATATAATATATATTTGCTGAAATTTTATATTTTATGTACAGTGTATAATATATATTTGGTGTACTTTCATATTTTATGTACAGTATATAGTATATATTTGGTGACATTTCATATTTTATGAACAATAGGTAAGATATGTTTGTTGAAATTTGATATTTTATGGACAGTATATAATATATATTGGGTGAAGTTTGATATTATAGGTACAGTATATAATATATATTTGGTGAAATTTGATATTTTATGTACAGTATATAATATATATTTGGTGAAATTTGATATTTTATGTACGGTACATAATATATATTTGGTGTACTTTCATATTTTATGTACAGTATATAGTATATATCTGGTGAAATTTGATATTTTTTGCACAGTATATAGCAGATATTTGGTGAAATTTGATATTATATGTACAGTATATAATATACTTTGGGTTAAATTTGATATTTTGTGTACAGTATATAATATATATTTGGTGATATTTGATATTTTATGTACAGTATATAATATATATTTGGTGAAATTTGATATTTTATATACAGTATCTAATATATATTTGGTGTACTTTCATATTTTATGTACAGTATAAAATATATACTTGATGTACTTTCATATTTTATGCACAGCAAATAATACATATTTGTTGAAATTTGATATTTTATATACAGTATATAATATATATTTGGCGAAATTTGATATTAATTGTACAGTATATAATATATATTTGGTGAAATTTGATATTTTACGTACAGTATATAAAATATATTTGGTGAAATTTGATATTTTATGTACAGTATATAGTATATATTTGTTGACATTTCATATTTTATGTACGGTATATAATATATATTTGTTGAAATTTGATATTTTATGTAAAGTATATAATATATATTTGGTGAAATTTTATATTTTATGTACACTAGATACTATATATTTGGTGTACTTTCATATTTTATGTACAGTATATAGTATATATTTGGTGACATTTGATATTTTATGTACAATATATAAGATATGTTTGTTGAAATTTGATATTTTATGTACAGTATATAATATATATTTGGTGAAATTTGATATTTTATGTACAGTATATAATATATATTTGGTGAAATTGGATAATTTAGGTACAGTATAAAAGATATATTTGGTGAAATTTGATATTTTATGTACAGTATATAATATATATTTGGTGAAATTTGATATTTCACCCACAGTATATAATATATATTTGATGAAATTTGAGATTTTATGTACGGTATATGATATATATTTGGTGTACTTTCATATTTTACTTATAGTATATAATATATATTTGGTGTACTTTGATATTTTATGCACAGTATATAATATATATTGGTGTAGTTTCATACTTTATGTAGAGTATATAGTATATAATTGCTGAAATTTGATATTTTATATACAGTATATAATATGTATTTTGTGTAATCTGATATTATATGTAAAGTATATAATATATATTTGGTGAAATTTTATATTTTATATAAAGTATATAACATATATTTGGTGTAATTTCATATTTTATGTACAGTATATAGTATATATTTGGTGACATTTGATATTTTATGTACAGTATATAATATATATTTGCTGAAATTTGATATTTTATTTACAGTAAATAATATATATTTGGTGAAATTTTATATTTTATGTACAGTGTATAATATATATTTGGTGTACTTTCATATTTTATGTACAGTATATAGTATATAGTTGGTGACATTAAATATTTTATGTACAGTAGGTAATATATATTTGTTGAAATTTGACATTTTATATACAGTATATAATATATGTTTGGTGAAATTTTATATTTTACTTACAGTATATAATATCTATTTGGTGTATTTTCATATTTTATGTACAGTCTATAATATATATATGGTGACATTTGATATTTTATCAACAATATGTAAGATATGTTTGTTGAAATTTGATATTTTATGTACAGTATATAATATATATTTGGTGAAATTTGATATTATAGGTACAGTATATAATATATATTTGGTGAAATTTGATATTTTATGTACGGTATATAATATATATTTGGTGAAATTTGATATTATAGGTACAGTATATAATATATATTTGGTGAAATTTGATATTTTATGTACGGTATATAATATATATTTGGTGAAATTTGATATTTTATGTACAGTATATAATATATATTTGGTGAAATTTGACATTTTATGTACAGTATATATATATTTGGTGTACTTTCATATTTTATGTACAGTATATAGTATATATTTGGTGAAATTTGATATTTTTTGTACAGTATATAGCAGATATTTGGTGAAATTTGATATTATATGTACAGTATATAATATACTTTGGGTTAAATTTGATATTTTGTCTACATTATATAATATATATTTGGTGAAATTTGATATTTTATGTACAGTATATAATATATACTTGGTGAAATTTGATATTTTATATACAGTATTTAATATATATTTGGTGTACTTTCATATTTTATGTACAGTATAAAATATATTCTTGATGTACTTTCATATTTTATGTACAGCAAATAATACATATTTGTTGTATTTTGATATTTTATATACAGTATATAATATATATTTGGCGAAATTTGATATTAATTGTACAGTATATAATATATATTTGGTGAAATTTGATATTTTATGTACAGTATGTAAAATATATTTGGTGAAATTTGATATTTTATGTACAGTATATAATATATATTTGCTGTACTTTCATATTTTATGTACAGTATAAAATATATACTTGATGTACTTTCAAGTTTTATGTGCAGTATATAATAAATATTTGGGGTTCCTTCATATTTTATGTACAGTATATAATATATATTTTGTGAAATTTGATATTTCATCTACTGTATATAAGATATCGTTGGTGAAATTTGATATTTTATGTACAGTATATGATATATAATTGGTGTACTTTCATATTTTACTTGCAGTATATAATACCTATTTGGTGTACTTTGATATTTTATGTACAGTGCATAATATATAGGTGTAGTTTCATATTTTATGTACAGTATATGGTATATAATTCCTGAAATTTGATATTATATGTACAGTATATCATATGTATTTGGTGTAATTTGATATTATGTGTACAATATATAGTATGTATTTGGTGAAATTTTATATTTTATGTACAGTATATAATATATGTTTGGTGTACTTTCATATTTTATGTACAGTATATAGTATATAGTAGGTGAAATTTGATTTTTTATGTACATTATATAACAGATATTTGGTGAAATGTGATATTATATGTACAGTATATTATGTTTTTGGTGAAATTTGATATTTTATGTACAGTATATAAGATATATTTGGTGAAATTTTATATTTTATAAACAGTATATATTGTATATTTTGTGTACTTTCATATTTTATGTACAGTGTAGAGAATATATTTGGTGACATTTGATATTTTATGTACAGTATGTAATATAAATTTGTTGAAATTTGATATTTTATGTACAGTATGTAATATATATTTGGTGTACTTTCATATTTTAAGTACAGTATAAAATATATACTTGATGTAGTTTCATATTTTATGTACAGAAAATAATATATATTTGTTGAAATTTCTTATTTTATGTACAGTATATAATATATATTTGGTGAAATTTGATATTACAGGTACAGTATATAATATATATTTGGTGAAATTTGATATTTTTTGAACTGTATATAATATATATTTGGTGAAATTTCATACTTTATGTACAGTATAAAACATATATTTGGTGAAATTTGATATTTTATGTACAGTATATAATATATATTTGGTGTACTTTCATATTTTATGTGCAGTATAAAATATATACTTGATGTACTTTCATATTTTATGTAAGAAAATAATACATATTTGTTGAAATTTGATATTTTATGTACAGTATATAATTTATATTTGGTGCAATTTTATATTTTATGTACTCTATATCATATATATTTGGTGTACTTACCAGTTTTATGTACAGTATATAATATATATTTGGTGAAATTTGATATTATAGGTACACTATATAATATATATTTGGTGAAATTTGATATTTTACTTACAGTATATAATATATATTTGCTGTATTTTCATATTTTATGTACAGTATATAATATATATTTGGTGACATTTGATATTTTATGAACAATATGTAAGATATGTTTGTTGAAATTTGAAATTTTGTGTACAGTATATAATATATATTTGGTGAAATTTGATGTTATAAGTACAGTATATAATATATATTTGGTGAAATTTGATATTTAATGTACAGTATATAATATATATTTGGTGAAATTTGATATTTTATGTACAGTATATAAGATATATTTGGTGAAATTTGATATTTTATATACTATATATATATTTGGTGTACTTTCCTATTTTATGTACATATATAGTATATATTTGGTGAAATTCGATATTTTTTGCACAGTACATAGTAGATATTTGGTGAAATTTGATATTATATGTACAGTATATAGTATACTTTGGGTTAAATTTGATATTTTGTGTACAGTATATAATATATATTTGGTGAAATTTGATATTTTATGTACAGTATATAATATATATTTGGTGAAATTTGATATTTTATATACAGTATCTAATATATATTTGGTGTACTTTCATATTTTATGTACAGTATAAAATATATACTTGATGTACTTTCATATTTTATGCACAGCAAATAATACATATTTGTTGAAATTTGATATTTTATATACAGTATATAATATATATTTGGCGAAATTTGATATTAATTGTACAGTATATAATATATATTTGGTGAAATTTGATATTTTACGTACAGTATATAAAATATATTTGGTGAAATTTGATATTTTATGTACAGTATATAGTATATATTTGTTGACATTTCATATTTTATGTACGGTATATAATATATATTTGTTGAAATTTGATATTTTATGTAAAGTATATAATATATATTTGGTGAAATTTTATATTTTATGTACACTAGATACTATATATTTGGTGTACTTTCATATTTTATGTACAGTATATAGTATATATTTGGTGACATTTGATATTTTATGTACAATATATAAGATATGTTTGTTGAAATTTGATATTTTATGTACAGTATATAATATATATTTGGTGAAATTTGATATTTTATGTACAGTATATAATATATATTTGGTGAAATTGGATAATTTAGGTACAGTATAAAAGATATATTTGGTGAAATTTGATATTTTATGTACAGTATATAATATATATTTGGTGAAATTTGATATTTCACCCACAGTATATAATATATATTTGATGAAATTTGAGATTTTATGTACGGTATATGATATATATTTGGTGTACTTTCATATTTTACTTATAGTATATAATATATATTTGGTGTACTTTGATATTTTATGCACAGTATATAATATATATTGGTGTAGTTTCATACTTTATGTAGAGTATATAGTATATAATTGCTGAAATTTGATATTTTATATACAGTATATAATATGTATTTTGTGTAATCTGATATTATATGTAAAGTATATAATATATATTTGGTGAAATTTTATATTTTATATAAAGTATATAACATATATTTGGTGTAATTTCATATTTTATGTACAGTATATAGTATATATTTGGTGACATTTGATATTTTATGTACAGTATATAATATATATTTGCTGAAATTTGATATTTTATTTACAGTAAATAATATATATTTGGTGAAATTTTATATTTTATGTACAGTGTATAATATATATTTGGTGTACTTTCATATTTTATGTACAGTATATAGTATATAGTTGGTGACATTAAATATTTTATGTACAGTAGGTAATATATATTTGTTGAAATTTGACATTTTATATACAGTATATAATATATGTTTGGTGAAATTTTATATTTTACTTACAGTATATAATATCTATTTGGTGTATTTTCATATTTTATGTACAGTCTATAATATATATATGGTGACATTTGATATTTTATCAACAATATGTAAGATATGTTTGTTGAAATTTGATATTTTATGTACAGTATATAATATATATTTGGTGAAATTTGATATTATAGGTACAGTATATAATATATATTTGGTGAAATTTGATATTTTATGTACGGTATATAATATATATTTGGTGAAATTTGATATTATAGGTACAGTATATAATATATATTTGGTGAAATTTGATATTTTATGTACGGTATATAATATATATTTGGTGAAATTTGATATTTTATGTACAGTATATAATATATATTTGGTGAAATTTGACATTTTATGTACAGTATATATATATTTGGTGTACTTTCATATTTTATGTACAGTATATAGTATATATTTGGTGAAATTTGATATTTTTTGTACAGTATATAGCAGATATTTGGTGAAATTTGATATTATATGTACAGTATATAATATACTTTGGGTTAAATTTGATATTTTGTCTACATTATATAATATATATTTGGTGAAATTTGATATTTTATGTACAGTATATAATATATACTTGGTGAAATTTGATATTTTATATACAGTATTTAATATATATTTGGTGTACTTTCATATTTTATGTACAGTATAAAATATATTCTTGATGTACTTTCATATTTTATGTACAGCAAATAATACATATTTGTTGTATTTTGATATTTTATATACAGTATATAATATATATTTGGCGAAATTTGATATTAATTGTACAGTATATAATATATATTTGGTGAAATTTGATATTTTATGTACAGTATGTAAAATATATTTGGTGAAATTTGATATTTTATGTACAGTATATAATATATATTTGCTGTACTTTCATATTTTATGTACAGTATAAAATATATACTTGATGTACTTTCAAGTTTTATGTGCAGTATATAATAAATATTTGGGGTTCCTTCATATTTTATGTACAGTATATAATATATATTTTGTGAAATTTGATATTTCATCTACTGTATATAAGATATCGTTGGTGAAATTTGATATTTTATGTACAGTATATGATATATAATTGGTGTACTTTCATATTTTACTTGCAGTATATAATACCTATTTGGTGTACTTTGATATTTTATGTACAGTGCATAATATATAGGTGTAGTTTCATATTTTATGTACAGTATATGGTATATAATTCCTGAAATTTGATATTATATGTACAGTATATCATATGTATTTGGTGTAATTTGATATTATGTGTACAATATATAGTATGTATTTGGTGAAATTTTATATTTTATGTACAGTATATAATATATGTTTGGTGTACTTTCATATTTTATGTACAGTATATAGTATATAGTAGGTGAAATTTGATTTTTTATGTACATTATATAACAGATATTTGGTGAAATGTGATATTATATGTACAGTATATTATGTTTTTGGTGAAATTTGATATTTTATGTACAGTATATAAGATATATTTGGTGAAATTTTATATTTTATAAACAGTATATATTGTATATTTTGTGTACTTTCATATTTTATGTACAGTGTAGAGAATATATTTGGTGACATTTGATATTTTATGTACAGTATGTAATATAAATTTGTTGAAATTTGATATTTTATGTACAGTATGTAATATATATTTGGTGTACTTTCATATTTTAAGTACAGTATAAAATATATACTTGATGTAGTTTCATATTTTATGTACAGAAAATAATATATATTTGTTGAAATTTCTTATTTTATGTACAGTATATAATATATATTTGGTGAAATTTGATATTACAGGTACAGTATATAATATATATTTGGTGAAATTTGATATTTTTTGAACTGTATATAATATATATTTGGTGAAATTTCATACTTTATGTACAGTATAAAACATATATTTGGTGAAATTTGATATTTTATGTACAGTATATAATATATATTTGGTGTACTTTCATATTTTATGTGCAGTATAAAATATATACTTGATGTACTTTCATATTTTATGTAAGAAAATAATACATATTTGTTGAAATTTGATATTTTATGTACAGTATATAATTTATATTTGGTGCAATTTTATATTTTATGTACTCTATATCATATATATTTGGTGTACTTACCAGTTTTATGTACAGTATATAATATATATTTGGTGAAATTTGATATTATAGGTACACTATATAATATATATTTGGTGAAATTTGATATTTTACTTACAGTATATAATATATATTTGCTGTATTTTCATATTTTATGTACAGTATATAATATATATTTGGTGACATTTGATATTTTATGAACAATATGTAAGATATGTTTGTTGAAATTTGAAATTTTGTGTACAGTATATAATATATATTTGGTGAAATTTGATGTTATAAGTACAGTATATAATATATATTTGGTGAAATTTGATATTTAATGTACAGTATATAATATATATTTGGTGAAATTTGATATTTTATGTACAGTATATAAGATATATTTGGTGAAATTTGATATTTTATATACTATATATATATTTGGTGTACTTTCCTATTTTATGTACATATATAGTATATATTTGGTGAAATTCGATATTTTTTGCACAGTACATAGTAGATATTTGGTGAAATTTGATATTATATGTACAGTATATAGTATACTTTGGGTTAAATTTGATATTTTGTGTACAGTATATAATATATATTTGGTGAAATTTGATATTTTATGTACAGTATATAATATATATTTGGTGAAATTTGATATTTTATATACAGTATGTAATATATATTTGGTGTACTTTCATATTTTATGTACAGTATAAAATATATACCTGATGTACTTTCAAGTTTTATGTGCAGTATGTAATAAATATTTGGGGTGCTTACTTATTTTATGTACAGTATATAATACATATTTTGTGAAATTTGATATTTCATCTACTGTATATAAGATATAGTTGGTGAAATTTGATATTTTATCTACAGTATATGATATATAATTGGTGTACTTTCATATTTTACTTGCAGTTTATAACACATATTTGGTGTACTTTCATATTTTATGTACAGTATATAGTATATATTTGTTGACATTTGATATTTTATGTACGGTATATAATATATATTTGTTGAAATTTGATATTTTATGTAAAGTATATAATATATATTTGGTGAAATTTTATATTTTATGTACACTAGATACTATATATTTGGTGTACTTTCATATTTTGTGTACAGTACATAGTATATATTTGGTGACATTTGATATTTTATGTACAATATATAAGATATGTTTGTTGAAATTTGATATTTTATGTACAGTATATAATATATATTTGGTGAAATTTGATATTTTATGTACAGTATATAATATATATTTGGTGAAATTTGATAATTTAGGTACAGTATAAAAGATATATTTGGTGAAATTTGATATTTTATGTACAGTATATAATATATATTTGGTGAAATTTGATATTTCACACACAGTATATAATATATATTTGATGAAATTTGAGATTTTATGTACGGTATATGATATATATTTGGTGTACTTTCATATTTTACTTATAGTATATAATATATATTTGGTGTACTTTGATATTTTATGCACAGTATATAATATATATTGGTGTAGTTTCATACTTTATGTAGAGTATATAGTATATAATTGCTGAAATTTGATATTTTATATACAGTATATAATATGTATTTTGTGTAATCTGATATTATATGTAAAGTATATAATATATATTTGGTGAAATTTTATATTTTATATAAAGTATATAACATATATTTGGTGTAATTTCACATTTTATGTACAGTATATAGTATATATTTGGTGACATTTGATATTTTATGTACAGTATATAATATATATTTGCTGAAATTTGATATTATATTTACAGTCAATAATATATATTTGGTGAAATTTTATATTTTATGTACAATGTATAATATATATTTGGTGTACTTTCATATTTTATGTACAGTATATAGTATATAGCTGGTGACATTAGATATTTTATGTACAGTAGATAATATATATTTGTAGAAATTTGACATTTTATATAGAGTATATAATATATATTTGGTGAAATTTTATATTTTACTTACAGTATATAATATATATTTGGTGTATTTTCATATTTTATGTACAGTATATAATATATATGGTGACATTTGATATTTTATCAACAATATGTAAGATATGTTTGTTGAAATTTGATATTTTATGTACAGTATATAATATATATTTGGTGAAATTTGATATTATAGGTACAGTATATAATATATATTTGGTGAAATTTGATATTTTATGTACGGTATATAATATATATTTGGTGAAATTTGATATTTTATGTACAGTATATAATATATATTTGGTGAAATTTGACATTTTATGTACAGTATATATATATTTGGTGTACTTTCATATTTTATGTACAGTATATAGTATATATTTGGTGAAATTTGATATTTTTTGCACAGTATATAGCAGATATTTGGTGAAATTTGATATTATATGTACAGTATATAATATACTTTGGGTTAAATTTGATATTTTGTCTACATTATATAATATATACTTGGTGAAATTTGATATTTTATGTACAGTATATAATATATACTTGGTGAAATTTGATATTTTATATACAGTATTTAATATATATTTGGTGTACTTTCATATTTTATGTACAGTATAAAATATATACTTGATGTACTTTCATATTTTATGTACAGCAAATAATACATATTTGTTGTATTTTGATATTTTATATACAGTATATATTGTGTATTTGGTGAAATTTGATATTAATTGTACAGTATATAATATATGTTTGGTGAAATTTGATATTTTATGTACAGTATATAAAATATATTTGGTGAAATTTGATATTTTTTGTACAGTATATAATATATATTTGGTGTACTTTCATATTTTATGTACAGTATAAAATATATACTTGATGTACTTTCAAGTTTTATGTGCAGTATATAATAAATATTTGGGGTTCCTTCATATTTTATGTACAGTATATAATATATATTTTGGGAAATTTGATATTTCATCTACTGTATATAAGATATCGTTATTGAAATTTGATATTTTATGTACAGTATATGATATATAATTGGTGTACTTTCATATTTTACTAGCAGTATATAATACCTATTTGGTGTACTTTGATATTTTATGTACAGTGCATAATATATAGGTGTAGTTTCATATTTTATGTACAGTATATGGTATATAATTCCTGAAATTTGATATTATATGTACAGTATATGATATGTATTTGGTGTAATTTGATATTATATGTACAATATATAATATGTATTTGGTGAAATTTTATATTTTATGTACAGTATATAATATATGTTTGGTGTACTTTCATATTTTATGTACAGTATATAGTATATATTAGGTGAAATTTGATTTTTTATGTACATTATATAACAGATATTTGGTGAAATGTGATATTATATGTACAGTATATTATGTTTTTGGTGAAATTTGATATTTTATGTACAGTATATAAGATATATTTGGTGAAATTTTATATTTTATAAACAGTATATATTGTATATTTTGTTTACTTTCATATTTTATGTACAGTGTATAGAATATATTTGGTGACATTTGATATTTTATGTACAGTATGTAATATAAATTTGTTGAAATTTGATATTTTATGTACAGTATGTAATATATATTTGGTGTACTTTCATATTTTAAGTACAGTATAAAATATATACTTGATGAAGTTTCATATTTTATGTACAGAAAATAATATATATTTGTTGAAATTTCTTATTTTATGTACAGTATATAATATATATTTGGTGAAATTTGATATTATAGGTACAGTATATAATATATATTTGGTGAAATTTGATATTTTTTGAACTGTATATAATATATATTTGGTGAAATTTCATACTTTATGTACAGTATAAAACATATATTTGGTGAAATTTGATATTTTATGTACAGTATATAATATATATTTGGTGTACTTTCATATTTTATGTGCAGTATAAAATATATACTTGATGTACTTTCATATTTTATGTAAGAAAATAATACATATTTGTTGAAATTTGATATTTTATGTACAGTATATAATTTATATTTGGTGCAATTTTATGTTTTATGTACTCTATATCATATATATTTGGTGTACTTACCAGTTTTATGTACAGTATATAATATATATTTGGTGAAATTTGATATTTTATGTACAGTATATTATATATATTTGGTGAAATTTGATATTTTATATACAGTAAGTAATATATATTTGGTGTACTTTCATATTTTATGTACAGTATAAAATACATACTTGATGTAGTTTCATATTTTATGTACAGTAAATAATACATATTTTTTGAAATTTAATATTTTATGTACAGTATATAGTATATATTTGGTGACATTTGATATTTTATGTACAGTATGTAATATAAATTTGTTGAAATTTGATATTTTATGTACAGTATGTAATATATCTTTGGTGTACTTTCATATTTTATGTAGAGTATAAAATATATACTTGATGTACTTTCAAGTTTTATGGACAGGATACAATATATATTTGGTGTACTTTCATATTTTATATACAGTATATAATATATATTTTGTGAATTTGGATATTTCATGTACTGTATGTTAGACATAATTGGTGAAATTTGATATTTTCTGTACAGTAGATGATATATAACTTGTGTACTTTCATCTTTTACTTGCAGTATATAATACATATTTGGTGTACTTTGATATTTTATGTACAGTATATAATATATATTTGGTGAAATTTGATATTTTACATACGGTATATAATATATATTTGGTGAAATTTGAGATTTTATGTACAGTATATGATATATATTTGGTGTACTTTCATATTTTACTTACAGTATATAATATATCTTTGGTGTACTTTGATATTTTATGTACAGCATATAATATATATTGGTGTATTTTCATATTTTATGTAGAGTATATAGTATATAATTGCTGAAATTTGATATTTTATGTACAGTATATAATATGTATTTTGTGTAATTTGATATTATATGTACAGTGTATAATATATATTTGGTGAAATTTGATATTTTACACACAGTATATAATATATATTTGGTGAAATTTGAGATTTTATGTACGGTATATGATATATATTTGGTGTAATTTCATATTTTACTTACAGTATATAATATATATTTGGTGTACTTTGCTATTTTATGTACAGTATATAATATATATTGGTGAAGTTTCATATTTTATGTAGAGTATATAATACATATTTGGTGAAATTTGGTATTTTATATACAGTATGTAATATATATTTGGTGTACTTTCATATTATATGTACAGTATAAAATATATAATTCTACTTTCATATTTTATGTACAGTAATTAATACATATATGTTGAAATTTGATATTTTATATACAGTATATAATATATATTTGGTGAAATTTCATATTATATTTACAGTATATAATATATATTTGGTGAAATTTCTTATTTTATGTACAGTATATAATATATATTTGGTGAAATTTGAGATTTTATGTACAGTATGTGATATATATTTGGTGTACTTTCATATTTTACTTACAGTATATAATATATACTTGGTGTACTTTGATATTTTATGTACAGTATATAATATATATTGGTGTAGTTTCATATTTTATGTAGAGTATATAGTATATAATTGCTGAAATTTGATATTTTATATACAGTATATAATATGTATTTTGTGTAATCTGATATTATATGTAAAGTATATAATATATATTTGGTGAAATTTTATATTTTATATACAGTATATAACGTATATTTGGTGTAATTTCATATTTTATGTACGGTTTATAGTATATATTTCGTGACATTTGATATTTTATGTACAGTATATAATATATATTTGTTGAAATTTGATATTTTATGTACAGTATATAATATATATTTGCTGAAATTTTATATTTTATGTACAGTGTATAATATATATTTGGTGTACTTTCATATTTTATGTACAGTATATAGTATATATTTGGTGACATTTCATATTTTATGAACAATAGGTAAGATATGTTTGTTGAAATTTGATATTTTATGTACAGTATATAATATATATTGGGTGAAGTTTGATATTATAGGTACAGTATATAATATATATTTGGTGAAATTTGATATTTTATGTACAGTATATAATATATATTTGGTGAAATTTGATATTTTATGTACGGTACATAATATATATTTGGTGTACTTTCATATTTTATGTACAGTATATAGTATATATCTGGTGAAATTTGATATTTTTTGCACAGTATATAGCAGATATTTGGTGAAATTTGATATTATATGTACAGTATATAATATACTTTGGGTTAAATTTGATATTTTGTGTACAGTATATAATATATATTTGGTGAAATTTGATATTTTATGTACAGTATATAATATATATTTGGTGAAATTTGATATTTTATATACAGTATCTAATATATAATTGGTGTACTTTCATATTTTATGTACAGTATAAAATATATACTTGATGTACTTTCATATTTTATGTACAGCAAATAATACATATTTGTTGAAATTTGATATTTTATAGACAGTATATAATATATATTTGGCGAAATTTGATATTAATTGTACAGTATATAATATATATTTGGTGAAATTTGATATTTTATGTACAGTATATAAAATATATTTGGTGAAATTTGATATTTTATGTACAGTATATAATATATATTTGGTGTACTTTCATATTTTATGTACAGTATAAAATATATACCTGATGTACTTTCAAGTTTTATGTGCAGTATGTAATAAATATTTGGGGTGCTTACTTATTTTATGTACAGTATATAATACATATTTTGTGAAATTTGATATTTCATCTACTGTATATAAGATATAGTTGGTGAAATTTGATATTTTATCTACAGTATATGATATATAATTGGTGTACTTTCATATTTTACTTGCAGTTTATAACACATATTTGGTGTACTTTCATATTTTATGTACAGTATATAGTATATATTTGTTGACATTTGATATTTTATGTACGGTATATAATATATATTTGTTGAAATTTGATATTTTATGTAAAGTATATAATATATATTTGGTGAAATTTTATATTTTATGTACACTACATACTATATGTTTGGTGTACTTTCATATTTTATGTACAGTATATAGTATATATTTGGTGACATTTGATATTTTATGTACAATATATAAGATATGTTTGTTGAAATTTGATATTTTATGTACAGTATATAATATATATTTGGTGAAATTTGATATTTTATGTACAGTATATAATATATATTTGGTGAAATTTGATAATTTAGGTACAGTATAAAAGATATATTTGTTGAAATTTGATATTTTATGTACAGTATATAATATATATTTGGTGAAATTTGATATTTCACTCACAGTATATAATATATATTTGATGAAATTTGAGATTTTATGTACGGTATATGATATATATTTGGTGTACTTTCATATTTTACTTATAGTATATAATATATATTTGGTGTACTTTGATATTTTATGCACAGTATATAATATATATTGGTGTAGTTTCATACTTTATGTAGAGTATATAGTATATAATTGCTGAAATTTGATATTTTATATACAGTATATAATATGTATTTTGTGTAATCTGATATTATATGTAAAGTATATAATATATATTTGGTGAAATTTTATATTTTATATATAGTATATAACATATATTTGGTGTAATTTCATATTTTATGTACAGTATATAGTATATATTTGGTGACATTTGATATTTTATGTACAGTATATAATATATATTTGCTGAAATTTGATATTTTATTTACAGTAAATAATATATATTTGGTGAAATTTTATATTTTATGTACAGTGTATATTATGTATTTGGTGTACTTTCATATTTTATGTACAGTATATAGTATATAGTTGGTGACATTAAATATTTTATGTACAGTAGATAATATATATTTGTTGAAATTTGACATTTTATATACAGTATATAATATATATTTGGTGAAATTTTATATTTTACTTACAGTATATAATATATATTTGGTGTATTTTCATATTTTATGTACAGTATATAATATATATATGGTGACATTTGATATTTTATCAACAATATGTAAGATATGTTTGTTGAAATTTGATATTTTATGTACAGTATATAATATATATTTGGTGAAATTTGATATTATAGGTACAGTATATAATATATATTTGGTGAAATTTGATATTTTATGTACGGTATATAATATATATTTGGTGAAATTTGATATTTTATGTACAGTATATAATATATATTTGGTGAAATTTGACATTTTATGTACAGTATATATATATTTGGTGTACTTTCATATTTTATTTACAGTATATAGTATATATTTGGTGAAATTTGATATTTTTTGCACAGTATATAGCAGATATTTGGTGAAATTTGATATTATATATACAGTATATAATATACTTTGGGTTAAATTTGATATTTTGTCTACATTATATAATATATATTTGGTGAAATTTGATATTTTATGTACAGTATATAATATATACTTGGTGAAATTTGATATTTTATATACAGTATTTAATATATATTTGGTGTACTTTCATATTTTATGTACAGTATAAAATATATTCTTGATGTACTTTCATATTTTATGTACAGCAAATAATACATATTTGTTGTATTTTGATATATTATATACAGTATATAATATATTTTTGGTGAAATTTGATATTAATTGTACAGTATATAATATATATTTGGTGAAATTTGATATTTTATGTACAGTATGTAAAATATATTTGGTGAAATTTGATATTTTATGCACAGTATATAATATATATTTGGTGTACTTTCATATTTTATGTACAGTATAAAATATATACTTGATGTACTTTCAAGTTTTATGTGCAGTATATAATAAATATTTGGGGTTCCTTCATATTTTATGTACAGTATATAATATATATTTTGTGAAATTTGATATTTCATCTACTGTATATAAGATATCATTGGTGAAATATGATATTTTATGTACAGTATATGATATATAATTGGTGTACTTTCATATTTTACTTGCAGTATATAATACCTATTTGGTGTACTTTGATATTTTATGTACAGTGCATAATATATAGGTGTAGTTTCATATTTTATGTACAGTATATGGTATATAATTCCTGAAATTTGATATTATATGTACAGTATATGATATGTATTTGGTGTAATTTGATATTATATGTACAATATATAGTATGTATTTGGTGAAATTTTATATTTTATGTACAGTATATAATATATGTTTGGTGTACTTTCATATTTTATGTACAGTATATAGTATATATTAGGTGAAATTTGATTTTTTATGTACATTATATAACAGATATTTGGTGAAATGTGATATTATATGTACAGTATATTATGTTTTTGGTGAAATTTGATATTTTATGTACAGTATATAAGATATATTTGGTGAAATTTTATATTTTATAAACAGTATATATTGTATATTTTGTGTACTTTCATATTTTATGTACAGTGTAGAGAATATATTTGGTGACATTTGATATTTTATGTACAGTATGTAATATAAATTTGTTGAAATTTGATATTTTATGTACAGTATGTAATATATATTTGGTGTACTTTCATATTTTAACTACAGTATAAAATATATACTTGATGTAGTTTCATATTTTATGTACAGAAAATAATATATATTTGTTGAAATTTGTTATTTTATGTACAGTATATAATATATATTTGGTGAAATTTGATATTATAGGTACAGTATATAATATATATTTGGTGAAATTTGATATTTTTTGAACTGTATATAATATATATTTGGTGAAATTTCATACTTTATGTACAGTATAAAACATATATTTGGTGAAATTTGATATTTTATGTACAGTATATAATATATATTTGGTGTACTTTCATATTTTATGTGCAGTATAAAATATATACTTGATGTACTTTCATATTTTATGTAAGAAAATAATACATATTTGTTGAAATTTGATATTTTATGTACAGTATATAATTTATATTTGGTGCAATTTTATATTTTATGTACTCTATATCATATATATTTGGTGTACTTACCAGTTTTATATACAGTATATAATATATATTTGGTGAAATTTGATATTATAGGTACAGTATATAATATATATTTGGTGAAATTTGATATTTTACTTACAGTAAAATATATATTTGCTGTATTTTCATATTTTATGTACAGTATATAATATATATTTGGTGACATTTGATATTTTATGAACAATATGTAAGATATGTTTGTTGAAATTTGAAATTTTGTGTACAGTATATAATATATATTTGGTGAAATTTGATGTTATAAGTACAGTATATAATATATATTTGGTGAAATTTGATATTTAATGTACAGTATATAATATATATTTGGTGAAATTTGATATTTTATGTACAGTTTATAAGATATATTTGGTGAAATTTGATATTTTATATACTATATATATATTTGGTGTACTTTCCTATTTTATGTACATATATAGTATATATTTGGTAAAATTCGATATTTTTTGCACAGTACATAGTAGATATTTGGTGAAATTTGATATTATATGTACCGTATATAGTATACTTTGGGTTAAATTTGATATTTTGTGTACAGTATATAATATATATTTGGTGAAATTTGATATTTTATGTACAGTATATAATATATATTTCGTGAAATTTGATATTTTATATACAGTATGTAATATATATTTGGTGTACTTTCATATTTTATGTACAGTATAAAATATATACCTGATGTACTTTCAAGTTTTATGTGCAGTATATAATAAATATTTGGGGTGCTTACTTATTTTATGTACAGTATATAATACATATTTTGTGAAATTTGATATTTCATCTACTGTATATAAGATATCGTTGGTGAAATTTGATATTTTATCTACAGTATATGATATATAATTGGTGTACTTTCATATTTTACTTGCAGTTTATAACACATATTTGGTGTACTTTCATATTTTATGTACAGTATATAGTATATATTTGTTGACATTTGATATTTTATGTACGGTATATAATATATATTTGTTGAAATTTGATATTTTATGTAAAGTATATAATATATATTTGGTGAAATTTTATATTTTATGTACACTAGATACTATATATTTGGTGTACTTTCATATTTTATGTACAGTATATAGTATATATTTGGTGACATTTGATATTTTATGTACAATATATAAGATATGTTTGTTGAAATTTGATATTTTATGTACAGTATATAATATATATTTGGTGAAATTTGATATTTTATGTACAGTATATAATATATATTTGGTGAAATTTGATAATTTAGGTACAGTGTAAAAGATATATTTGGTGAAATTTGATATTTTATGTACAGTATATAATATATATTTGGTGAAATTTGATATTTCACCCACAGTATATAATATATATTTGATGAAATTTGAGATTTTATGTACGGTATATGATATATATTTGGTGTACTTTCATATTTTACTTATAGTATATAATATATATTTGGTGTACTTTGATATTTTATGCACAGTATATAATATATATTGGTGTAGTTTCATACTTTATGTAGAGTATATAGTATATAATTGCTGAAATTTGATATTTTATATACAGTATATAATATGTATTTTGTGTAATCTGATATTATATGTAAAGTATATAATATATATTTGGTGAAATTTTATATTTTATATAAAGTATATAACATATATTTGGTGTAATTTCATATTTTATGTACAGTATATAGTATATATTTGGTGACATTTGATATTTTATGTACAGTATATAATATATATTTGCTGAAATTTGATATTTTATTTACAGTAAATAATATATATTTGGTGAAATTTTATATTTTATGAACAGTGTATAATATATATTTGGCGTACTTTCATATTTTATGTACAGTATATAGTATATAGTTGGTGACATTAAATATTTTATGTACAGTAGATAATATATATTTGTTGAAATTTGACATTTTATATACAGTATATAATATATATTTGGTGAAATTTTATATTTTACTTACAGTATATAATATATATTTGGTGTATTTTCATATTTTATGTACAGTATATAATATATATATGGTGACATTTGATATTTTATCAACAATATGTAAGATATGTTTGTTGAAATTTGATATTTTATGTACAGTATATAATATATATTTGGTGAAATTTATTATAGGTACAGTATATAATATATATTTGGTGAAATTTGATATTTTATGTACGGTATATAATATATATTTGGTGAAATTTGATATTTTATGTACAGTATATAATATATATTTGGTGAAATTTGACATTTTATGTACAGTATATATATATTTGGTGTACTTTCATATTTTATGTACAGTATATAGTATATATTTGGTGAAATTTGATAATTTTTGCACAGTATATAGCAGATATTTGGTGAAATTTGATATTATATGTACAGTATATAATATACTTTGGGTTAAATTTGATATTTTGTCTACATTATATAATATATATTTGGTGAAATTTGATATTTTATGTACAGTATATAATATATACTTGGTGAAATTTGATATTTTATATACAGTATTTAATATATATTTGGTGTACTTTCATATTTTATGTACAGTATAAAATATATTCTTGATGTACTTTCATATTTTATGTACAGCAAATAATACATATTTGTTGTATTTTGATATTTTATATACAGTATATAATATATATTTGGCGAAATTTGATATTAATTGTACAGTATATAATATATATTTGGTGAAATTTGATATTTTATGTGCAGTATATAAAATATATTTGGTGAAATTTGATATTTTATGTACAGTATATAATATATATTTGGTGTACTTTCATATTTTATGTACAGTATAAAATATATACTTGATGTACTTTCAAGTTTTATGTGCAGTATATAA
Source organism: Gorilla gorilla gorilla (assembly GCF_029281585.2). Lineage (NCBI taxonomy): Eukaryota > Metazoa > Chordata > Mammalia > Primates > Hominidae > Gorilla > Gorilla gorilla. Next base: position 79,532,908 of record NC_073227.2, on the reverse strand, counting down.
TAAATATTTGGGGTTCCTTCATATTTTATGTACAGTATATAATATATATTTTGTGAAATTTGATATTTCATCTACTGTATATAAGATATCGTTGGTGAAATTTGATATTTTATGTACAGTATATGATATATAATTGGTGTACTTTCATATTTTACTTGCAGTATATAATACCTATTTGGTGTACTTTGATATTTTATGTACAGTGCATAATATATAGGTGTAGTTTCATATTTTATGTACAGTATATGGTATATAATTCCTGAAATTTGATATTATATGTACAGTATATGATATGTATTTGGTGTAATTTGATATTATATGTACAATATATAATATGTATTTGGTGAAATTTTATATTTTATGTACAGTATATAATATATATTTGGTGTACTTTCATATTTTATGTACAGTATATAGTATATATTAGGTGAAATTTGATTTTTTATGTACATTATATAACAGATATTTGGTGAAATGTGATATTATATGTACAGTATATTATGTTTTTGGTGAAATTTGATATTTTTTGTACAGTATATAAGATATATTTGGTGAAATTTTATATTTTATAAACAGTATATATTGTATATTTTGTGTACTTTCATATTTTATGTACAGTGTAGAGAATATATTTGGTGACATTTGATATTTTATGTACAGTATGTAATATAAATTTGTTGAAATTTGATATTTTATGTACAGTATGTAATATATATTTGGTGTACTTTCATATTTTAAGTATAGTATAAAATATATACTTGATGTAGTTTCATATTTTATGTACAGAAAATAATATATATTTGTTGAAATTTCTTATTTTATGTACAGTATATAATATATATTTGGTGAAATTTGATATTATAGGTACAGTATATAATATATATTTGGTGAAATTTGATATTTTTTGAACTGTATATAATATATATTTGGTGAAATTTCATACTTTATGTACAGTATAAAACATATATTTGGTGAAATTTGATATTTTATGTACAGTATATAATATATATTTGGTGTACTTTCATATTTTATGTGCAGTATAAAATATATACTTGATGTACTTTCATATTTTATGTAAGAAAATAATACATATTTGTTGAAATTTGATATTTTATGTACAGTATATAATTTATATTTGGTGCAATTTTATGTTTTATGTACTCTATATCATATATATTTGGTGTACTTACCAGTTTTATGTACAGTATATAATATATATTTGGTGAAATTTGATATTTTATGTACAGTATATTATATATATTTGGTGAAATTTGATATTTTATATACAGTAAGTAATATATATTTGGTGTACTTTCATATTTTATGTACAGTATGAAATACATACTTGATGTAGTTTGATATTTTATGTACAGTAAATAATACATATTTTTTGAAATTTAATATTTTATGTACAGTATATAGTATATATTTGGTGACATTTGATATTTTATGTACAGTATGTAATATAAATTTGTTGAAATTTGATATTTTATGTACAGTATATAATATATCTTTGGTGTACTTTCATATTTTATGCAGAGTATAAAATATATACTTGATGTACTTTCAAGTTTTATGGACAGAATACAATATATATTTGGTGTACTTTCATATTTTATATACAGTATATAATATATATTTTGTGAATTTGGATATTTCATGTACTGTATGTTAGACATAATTGGTGAAATTTGATATTTTCTGTACGGTTGATGATATATAACTTGTGTACTTTCATCTTTTACTTGCAGTATATAATACATATTTGGTGTACTTTGATATTTTATGTACAGTATATAATATATATTTGGTGAAATTTGATATTTTACATACGGTATATAATATATATTTGGTGAAATTTGAGATTTTATGTACAGTATATGATATATATTTGGTGTACTTTCATATTTTACTTACAGTATATAATATATCTTTGGTGTACTTTGATATTTTATGTACAGCATATAATATATATTGGTGTATTTTCATATTTTATGTAGAGTATATAGTATATAATTGCTGAAATTTGATATTTTATGTACAGTATATAATATGTATTTTGTGTAATTTGATATTATATGTACAGTATATAATATATATTTGGTGAAATTTGATATTTTACACACAGTATATAATATATATTTGGTGAAATTTGAGATTTTATGTACGGTATATGATATATATTTGGTGTAATTTCATATTTTACTTACAGTATATAATATATATTTGGTGTACTTTGCTATTTTATGTACAGTATATAATATATATTGGTATAGTTTCATATTTTATGTAGAGTATATAATACATATTTGGTGAAATTTGGTATTTTATATACAGTATGTAATATATATTTGGTGTACTTTCATATTATATGTACAGTATAAAATATATAATTCTACTTTCATATTTTATGTACAGTAATTAATACATATTTGTTGAAATTTGATATTTTATATACAGTATATAATATATATTTGGTGAAATTTCATATTATATTTACAGTATATAATATATATTTGGTGAAATTTCTTATTTTATGTACAGTATATAATATATATTTGGTGAAATTTGAGATTTTATGTACAGTATGTGATATATATTTGGTGTACTTTCATATTTTACTTACAGTATATAATATATACTTGGTGTACTTTGATATTTTATGTACAGTATATAATATATATTGGTGTAGTTTCATATTTTATGTAGAGTATATAGTATATAATTGCTGAAATTTGATATTTTATATACAGTATATAATATGTATTTTGTGTAATCTGATATTATATGTAAAGTATATAATATATATTTGGTGAAATTTTATATTTTATATACAGTATATAACATATATTTGGTGTAATTTCATATTTTATGTACGGTTTATAGTATATATTTCGTGACATTTGATATTTTATGTACAGTATATAATATATATTTGTTGAAATTTGTTATTTTATGTACAGTATATAATATATATTTGCTGAAATTTTATATTTTATGTACAGTGTATAATATATATTTGGTGTACTTTCATATTTTATGTACAGTATATAGTATATATTTGGTGACATTTCATATTTTATGAACAATAGGTAAGATATGTTTGTTGAAATTTGATATTTTATGGACAGTATATAATATATATTGGGTGAAGTTTGATATTATAGGTACAGTATATAATATATATTTGGTGAAATTTGATATTTTATGTACAGTATATAATATATATTTGGTGAAATTTGATATTTTATGTACGGTACATAATATATATTTGGTGTACTTTCATATTTTATGTACAGTATATAGTATATATCTGGTGAAATTTGATATTTTTTGCACAGTATATAGCAGATATTTGGTGAAATTTGATATTATATGTACAGTATATAATATGCTTTGGGTTAAATTTGATATTTTGTGTACAGTATATAATATATATTTGGTGAAATTTGATATTTTATGTACAGTATATAATATATATTTGGTGAAATTTGATATTTTATATACAGTATCTAATATATATTTGGTGTACTTTCATATTTTATGTACAGTATAAAATATATACTTGATGTACTTTCATATTTTATGTACAGCAAATAATACATATTTGTTGAAATTTGATATTTTATATACAGTATATAATATATATTTGGCGAAATTTGATATTAATTGTACAGTATATAATATATATTTGGTGAAATTTGATATTTTATGTACAGTATATAAAATATATTTGGTGAAATTTGATATTTTATGTACAGTATATAATATATATTTGGTGTACTTTCATATTTTATGTACAGTATAAAATATATACCTGATGTACTTTCAAGTTTTATGTGCAGTATATAATAAATATTTGGGGTGCTTACTTATTTTATGTACAGTATATAATACATATTTTGTGAAATTTGATATTTCATCTACTGTATATAAGATATAGTTGGTGAAATTTGATATTTTATCTACAGTATATGATATATAATTGGTGTACTTTCATATTTTACTTGCAGTTTATAACACATATTTGGTGTACTTTCATATTTTATGTACAGTATATAGTATATATTTGTTGACATTTGATATTTTATGTACGGTATATAATATATATTTGTTGAAATTTGATATTTTATGTAAAGTATATAATATATATTTGGTGAAATTTTATATTTTATGTACACTAGATACTATATATTTGGTGTACTTTCATATTTTATGTACAGTATATAGTATATATTTGGTGACATTTGATATTTTATGTACAATATATAAGATATGTTTGTTGAAATTTGATATTTTATGTACAGTATATAATATATATTTGGTGAAATTTGATATTTTATGTACAGTATATAATATATATTTGGTGTACTTTCATATTTTATGTGCAGTATAAAATATATACTTGATGTACTTTCATATTTTATGTAAGAAAATAATACATATTTGTTGAAATTTGATATTTTATGTACAGTATATAATTTATATTTGGTGCAATTTTATATTTTATGTACTCTATATCATATATATTTGGTGTACTTACCAGTTTTATGTACAGTATATAATATATATTTGGTGAAATTTGATATTATAGGTACAGTATATAATATATATTTGGTGAAATTTGATATTTTACTTACAGTAAAATATATATTTGCTGTATTTTCATATTTTATGTACAGTATATAATATATATTTGGTGACATTTGATATTTTATGAACAATATGTAAGATATGTTTGTTGAAATTTGAAATTTTGTGTACAGTATATAATATATATTTGGTGAAATTTGATGTTATAAGTACAGTATATAATATATATTTGGTGAAATTTGATATTTAATGTACAGTATATAATATATATTTGGTGAAATTTGATATTTTATGTACAGTTTATAAGATATATTTGGTGAAATTTGATATTTTATATACTATATATATATTTGGTGTACTTTCCTATTTTATGTACATATATAGTATATATTTGGTGAAATTCGATATTTTTTGCACAGTACATAGTAGATATTTGGTGAAATTTGATATTATATGTACAGTATATAGTATACTTTGGGTTAAATTTGATATTTTGTGTACAGTATATAATATATATTTGGTGAAATTTGATATTTTATGTACAGTATATAATATATATTTCGTGAAATTTGATATTTTATATACAGTATGTAATATATATTTGGTGTACTTTCATATTTTATGTACAGTATAAAATATATACCTGATGTACTTTCAAGTTTTATGTGCAGTATATAATAAATATTTGGGGTGCTTACTTATTTTAAGTACAGTATATAATACATATTTTGTGAAATTTGATATTTCATCTACTGTATATAAGATATCGTTGGTGAAATTTGATATTTTATCTACAGTATATGATATATAATTGGTGTACTTTCATATTTTACTTGCAGTTTATAACACATATTTGGTGTACTTTCATATTTTATGTACAGTATATAGTATATATTTGTTGACATTTGATATTTTATGTACGGTATATAATATATATTTGTTGAAATTTGATATTTTATGTAAAGTATATAATATATATTTGGTGAAATTTTATATTTTATGTACACTAGATACTATATATTTGGTGTACTTTCATATTTTATGTACAGTACATAGTATATATTTGGTGACATTTGATATTTTATGTACAATATATAAGATATGTTTGTTGAAATTTGATATTTTATGTACAGTATATAATATATATTTGGTGAAATTTGATATTTTATGTACAGTATATAATATATATTTGGTGAAATTTGATAATTTAGGTACAGTATAAAAGATATATTTGGTGAAATTTGATATTTTATGTACAGTATATAATATATATTTGGTGAAATTTGATATTTCACACACAGTATATAATATATATTTGATGAAATTTGAGATTTTATGTACGGTATATGATATATATTTGGTGTATTTTCATATTTTACTTATAGTATATAATATATATTTGGTGTACTTTGATATTTTATGCACAGTATATAATATATATTGGTGTAGTTTCATACTTTATGTAGAGTATATAGTATATAATTGCTGAAATTTGATATTTTATATACAGTATATAATATGTATTTTGTGTAATCTGATATTATATGTAAAGTATATAATATATATTTGGTGAAATTTTATATTTTATATAAAGTATATAACATATATTTGGTGTAATTTCATATTTTATGTACAGTATATAGTATATATTTGGTGACATTTGATATTTTATGTACAGTATATAATATACATTTGCTGAAATTTGATATTTTATTTACAGTAAATAATATATATTTGGTGAAATTTTATATTTTATGTACAGTGTATAATATATATTTGGTGTACTTTCATATTTTATGTACAGTATATAGTATATAGTTGGTGACATTAGATATTTTATGTACAGTAGATAATATATATTTGTTGAAATTTGACATTTTATATACAGTATATAATATATATTTGGTGAAATTTTATATTTTACTTACAGTATATAATATATATTTGATGTATTTTCATATTTTATGTACAGTATATAATATATATATGGAGACATTTGATATTTTATCAACAATATGTAAGATATGTTTGTTGAAATTTGATATTTTATGTACAGTATATAATATATATTTGGCCAAATTTGATATTAATTGTACAGTGTATAATATATATTTGGTGAAATTTGATATTTTATGTACAGTATATAAAATATATTCGGTGAAATTTGGTATTTTATGTACAGTATATAATATATATTTGGTGTACTTTCATATTTTATGTACAGTATAAAATATATACTTGATGTACTTTCAAGTTTTATGTGCAGTATATAATAAATATTTGGGGTTCCTTCATATTTTATGTACAGTATATAATATATATTTTGTGAAATTTGATATTTCATCTTCTGTATATAAGATATCATTGGTGAAATTTGATATTTTATGTACAGTATATGATATATAATTGGTGTACTTTCATATTTTACTTGCAGTATATAATACCTATTTGGTGTGCTTTGATATTTTATGTACAGTGCATAATATATAGGTGTAGTTTCATATTTTATGTACAGTATATGGTATATAATTCCTGAAATTTGATATTATATATACAGTATATGATATGTATTTGGTGTAATTTGATATTATATGTACAATATATAATATGTATTTGGTGAAATTTTATATTTTATGTACAGTATATAATATATATTTGGTGTACTTTCATATTTTATGTACAGTATATAGTATATATTAGGTGAAATTTGATTTTTTATGTACATTATATAACAGATATTTGGTGAAATGTGATATTATATGTACAGTATATTATGTTTTTGGTGAAATTTGATATTTTATGTACAGTATATAAGATATATTTGGTGAAATTTTATATTTTATAAACAGTATATATTGTATATTTTGTGTACTTTCATATTTTATGTACAGTGTATAGAATATATTTGGTGACATTTGATATTTTATGTACAGTATGTAATATAAATTTGTTGAAATTTGATATTTTATGTACAGTATGTAATATATATTTGGTGTACTTTCATATTTTAAGTACAGTATAAAATATATACTTGATGTAGTTTCATATTTTATGTACAGAAAATAATATATATTTGTTGAAATTTCTTATTTTATGTACAGTATATAATATATATTTGGTGAAATTTGATATTATAGGTACAGTATATAATATATATTTGGTGAAATTTGATATTTTTTGAACTGTATATAATATATATTTGGTGAAATTTCATACTTTATGTACAGTATAAAACATATATTTGGTGAAATTTGATATTTTATGTACAGTATATGATATATATTTGGTGTACTTTCATATTTTATGTGCAGTATAAAATATATACTTCATGTACTTTCATATTTTATGTAAGAAAATAATACATATTTGTTGAAATTTGATATTTTATGTACAGTATATAATTTATATTTGGTGCAATTTTATGTTTTATGTACTCTATATCATATATATTTGGTGTACTTACCAGTTTTATGTACAGTATATAATATATATTTGGTGAAATTTGATATTTTATGTACAGTATATTATATATATTTGGTGAAATTTGATATTTTATATACAGTAAGTAATATATATTTGGTGTACTTTCATATTTTATGTACAGTATAAAATACATACTTGATGTAGTTTCATATTTTATGTACAGTAAATAATACATATTTTTTGAAATTTAATATTTTATGTACAGTATATAGTATATATTTGGTGACATTTGATATTTTATGTACAGTATGTAATATAAATTTGTTGAAATTTGATATTTTATGTACAGTATGTAATATATCTTTGGTGTACTTTCATATTTTATGTAGAGTATAAAATATATACTTGATGTACTTTCAAGTTTTATGGACAGAATACAATATATATTTGGTGTACTTTCATATTATATATACAGTATATAATATATATTTTGTGAATTTGGATATTTCATGTACGGTATGTTAGACATAATTGGTGAAATTTGATATTTTCTGTACAGTAGATGATATATTACTTGTGTACTTTCATCTTTTACTTGCAGTATATAATACATATTTGGTGTACTTTGATGTTTTATGTACAGTATATAATATATATTTGGTGAAATTTGATATTTTACATACTGTATATAATATATATTTGGTGAAATTTGAGATTTTATGTACAGTATATGATATATATTTGGTGTACTTTCATATTTCACTTACAGTATATAATATATCTTTGGTGTACTTTGATATTTTATGTACAGCATATAATATATATTGGTGTATTTTCATATTTTATGTAGAGTATATAGTATATAATTGCTGAAATTTGATATTTTATGTACAGTATATAATATGTATTTTGTGTAATTTGATATTATATGTACAGTATATAATATATATTTGGTGAAATTTGATATTTTACACACAGTATATAATATATATTTGGTGAAATTTGAGATTTTATGTACGGTATATGATATATATTTGGTGTAATTTCATATTTTACTTACAGTATATAATATATATTTGGTGTACTTTGCTATTTTATGTACAGTATATAATATATATTGGTGTAGTTTCATATTTTATGTAGAGTATATAATACATATTTGGTGAAATTTGGTATTTTATATACAGTATGTAATATATATTTGGTGTACTTTCATATTATATGTACAGTATAAAATATATAATTCTACTTTCATATTTTATGTACAGTAATTAATACATATTTGTTAAAATTTGATATTTTATATACAGTATATAATATATATTTGGTGAAATTTCATATTATATTTACAGTATATAATATATATTTGGTGAAATTTCTTATTTTATGTACAGTATATAATATATATTTGGTGAAATTTGAGATTTTATGTACAGTATGTGATATATATTTGGTGTACTTTCATATTTTACTTACAGTATATAATATATACTTGGTGTACTTTGATATTTTATGTACAGTATATAATATATATTGGTGTAGTTTCATATTTTATGTAGAGTATATAGTATATAATTGCTGAAATTTGATATTTTATATACAGTATATAATATGTATTTTGTGTAATCTGATATTATATGTAAAGTATATAATATATATTTGGTGAAATTTTATATTTTATATACAGTATATAACATATATTTGGTGTAATTTCATATTTTATATATGGTTTATAGTATATATTTCGTGACATTTGATATTTTATGTACAGTATATAATATATATTTGTTGAAATTTGATATTTTATGTACAGTATATAATATATATTTGCTGAAATTTTATATTTTATGTACAGTGTATAATATATATTTGGTGTACTTTCATATTTTATGTACAGTATATAGTATATATTTGGTGACATTTCATATTTTATGAACAATAGGTAAGATATGTTTGTTGAAATTTGATATTTTATGTACAGTATATAATATATATTGGGTGAAGTTTGATATTATAGGTACAGTATATAATATATATTTGGTGAAATTTGATATTTTATGTACAGTATATAATATATATTTGGTGAAATTTGATATTTTATGTACGGTACATAATATATATTTGGTGTACTTTCATATTTTATGTACAGTATATAGTATATATCTGGTGAAATTTGATATTTTTTGCACAGTATATAGCAGACATTTGGTGAAATTTGATATTATATGTACAGTATATAATATACTTTGGGTTAAATTTGATATTTTGTGTACAGTATATAATATATATTTGGTGAAATTTGATATTTTATGTACAGTATATAATATATATTTGGTGAAATTTGATATTTTATATACAGTATCTAATATATATTTGGTGTACTTTCATATTTTATGTACAGTATAAAATATATACTTGATGTACTTTCATATTTTATGCACAGCAAATAATACATATTTGTTGAAATTTGATATTTTATATACAGTATATAATATATATTTGGCGAAATTTGATATTAATTGTACAGTATATAATATATATTTGGTGAAATTTGATATTTTATGTACAGTATATAAAATATATTTGGTGAAATTTGATATTTTATGTACAGTATATAGTATATATTTGTTGACATTTGATATTTTATGTACGGTATATAATATATATTTGTTGAAATTTGATATTTTATGTAAAGTATATAATATATATTTGGTGAAATTTTATATTTTATGTACACTAGATACTATATATTTGGTGTACTTTCATATTTTATGTACAGTATATTGTATATATTTGGTGACATTTGATATTTTATGTACAATATATAAGATATGTTTGTTGAAATTTGATATTTTATGTACAGTATATAATGTATATTTGGTGAAATTTGATATTTTATGTACAGTATATAATATATATTTGGTGAAATTTGATAATTTAGGTACAGTATAAAAGATATATTTGGTGAAATTTGATATTTTATGTACAGTATATAATATATATTTGGTGAAATTTGATATTTCACCCACAGTATATAATATATATTTGATGAAATTTGAGATTTTATGTACGGTATATGATATATATTTGGTGTACTTTCATATTTTACTTATAGTATATAATATATATTTGGTGTACTTTGATATTTTATGCACAGTATATAATATATATTGGTGTAGTTTCATACTTTATGTAGAGTATATAGTATATAATTGCTGAAATTTGATATTTTATATACAGTATATAATATGTATTTTGTGTAATCTGATATTATATGTAAAGTATATAATATATATTTGGTGAAATTTTATATTTTATATAAAGTATATAACATATATTTGGTGTAATTTCATATTTTATGTACAGTATATAGTATATATTTGGTGACATTTGATATTTTATGTACAGTATATAATATATATTTGCTGAAATTTGATATTTTATTTACAGTAAATAATATATATTTGGTGAAATTTTATATTTTATGTACAGTGTATAATATATATTTGGTGTACTTTCATATTTTATGTACAGTATATAGTCTATAGTTGGTGACATTAGATATTTTATGTACAGTAGGTAATATATATTTGTTGAAATTTGACATTTTATATGCAGTATATAATATATATTTGGTGAAATTTTATATTTTACTTACAGTATATAATATATATTTGGTGTATTTTCATATTTTATGTACAGTCTATAATATATATATGGTGACATTTGATATTTTATCAACAATATGTAAGATATGTTTGTTGAAATTTGATATTTTATGTACAGTATATAATATATATTTGGTGAAATTTGATATTATAGGTACAGTATATAATATATATTTGGTGAAATTTGATATTTTATGTACGGTATATAATATATATTTGGTGAAATTTGATATTTTATGTACAGTATATAATATATATTTGGTGAAATTTGACATTTTATGTACAGTATATATATATTTGGTGTACTTTCATATTTTATGTACAGTATATAGTATATATTTGGTGAAATTTGATATTTTTTGCACAGTATATAGCAGATATTTGGTGAAATTTGATATTATATGTACAGTATATAATATACTTTGGGTTAAATTTGATATTTTGTCTACATTATATAATATATATTTGGTGAAATTTGATATTTTATGTACAGTATATAATATATACTTGGTGAAATTTGATATTTTATATACAGTATTTAATATATATTTGGTGTACTTTCATATTTTATGTACGGTATATAATATATATTTGGTGAAATTTGATATTTTATGTACAGTATATAATATATATTTGGTGAAATTTGACATTTTATGTACAGTATATATATATTTGGTGTACTTTCATATTTTATGTACAGTATATAGTATATATTTGGTGAAATTTGATATTTTTTGCACAGTATATAGCAGATATGTGGTGAAATTTGATATTATATGTACAGTATATAATATACTTTGGGTTAAATTTGATATTTTGTCTACATTATATAATATATATTTGGTGAAATTTGATATTTTATGTACAGTATATAATATATACTTGGTGAAATTTGATATTTTATATACAGTATTTAATATATATTTGGTGTACTTTCATATTTTATGTACAGTATAAAATATATACTTGATGTACTTTCATATTTTATGTACAGCAAATAATACATATTTGTTGTATTTTGATATTTTATATAGAGTATATAATATATATTTGGCGAAATTTGATATTAATTGTACAGTATATAATATATATTTGGTGAAATTTGATATTTTATGTACAGTATGTAAAATATATTTGGTGAAATTTGATATTTTATGTACAGTATATAATATATATTTGGTGTACTTTCATATTTTATGTACAGTATAAAATATATACTTGATGTACTTTCAAGTTTTATGTGCAGTATATAATAAATATTTGGGGTTCCTTCATATTTTATGTACAGTATATAATATATATTTTGTGAAATTTGATATTTCATCTACTGTATATAAGATATCGTTGGTGAAATTTGATATTTTATATACAGTATATGATACATAATTGGTGTACTTTCATATTTTACTTGCAGTATATAATACCTATTTGGTGTACTTTGATATTTTATGTACAGTGCATAATATATAGGTGTAGTTTCATATTTTATGTACAGTATATGGTATATAATTCCTGAAATTTGATATTATATGTACAGTATATGATATGTATTTGGTGTAATTTGATATTATATGTACAATATATAATATGTATTTGGTGAAATTTTATATTTTATGTACAGTATATAATATATGTTTGGTGTACTTTCATATTTTATGTACAGTATATAGTATATATTAGGTGAAATTTGATTTTTTATGTACATTATATAACAGATATTTGGTGAAATGTGATATTATATGTACAGTATATTATGTTTTTGGTGAAATTTGATATTTTATGTACAGTATATAAGATATATTTGGTGAAATTTTATATTTTATAAACAGTATATATTGTATATTTTGTGTACTTTCATATTTTATGTACAGTGTAGAGAATATATTTGGTGACATTTGATATTTTATGTACAGTATGTAATATAAATTTGTTGAAATTTGATATTTTATGTACAGTATGTAATATATATTTGGTGTACTTTCATATTTTAAGTACAGTATAAAATATATACTTGATGTAGTTTCATATTTTATGTACAGAATATAATATATATTTGTTGAAATTTGTTATTTTATGTACAGTATATAATATATATTTGGTGAAATTTGATATTATAGGTACAGTATATAATATATATTTGGTGAAATTTGATATTTTTTGAACTGTATATAATATATATTTGGTGAAATTTCATACTTTATGTACAGTATAAAACATATATTTGGTGAAATTTGATATTTTATGTACAGTATATAATATATATTTGGTGTGCTTTCATATTTTATGTGCAGTATAAAATATATACTTGATGTACTTTCATATTTTATGTAAGAAAATAATACATATTTGTTGAAATTTGATATTTTATGTACAGTATATAATTTATATTTGGTGCAATTTTATATTTTATGTACTCTATATCATATATATTTGGTGTACTTACCAGTTTTATGTACAGTATATAATATATATTTGGTGAAATTTGATATTATAGGTACAGTATATAATATATATTTGGTGAAATTTGATATTTTACTTACAGTATATAATATATATTTGCTGTATTTTCATATTTTATGTACAGTATATAATATATATTTGGTGACATTTGATATTTTATGAACAATATGTAAGATATGTTTGTTGAAATTTGAAATTTTGTGTACAGTATATAATATATATTTGGTGAAATTTGATGTTATAAGTACAGTATATAATATATATTTGGTGAAATTTGATATTTAATGTACAGTATATAATATATATTTGGTGAAGTTTGATATTTTATGTACAGTTTATAAGATATATTTGGTGAAATTTGATATTTTATATACTATATATATATTTGGTGTACTTTCCTATTTTATGTACATATATAGTATATATTTGGTGAAATTCGATATTTTTTGCACAGTACATAGTAGATATTTGGTGAAATTTGATATTATATGTACAGTATATAGTATACTTTGGGTTAAATTTGATATTTTGTGTACAGTATATAATATATATTTGGTGAAATTTGATATTTTATGTACAGTATATAATATATATTTCGTGAAATTTGATATTTTATATACAGTATGTAATATATATTTGGTGTACTTTCATATTTTATGTACAGTATAAAATATATACCTGATGTACTTTCAAGTTTTATGTGCAGTATATAATAAATATTTGGGGTGCTTACTTATTTTATGTACAGTATATAATACATATTTTGTGAAATTTGATATTTCATCTACTGTATATAAGATATAGTTGGTGAAATTTGATATTTTATCTACAGTATATGATATATAATTGGTGTACTTTCATATTTTACTTGCAGTTTATAACACATATTTGGTGTACTTTCATATTTTATGTACAGTATATAGTATATATTTGTTGACATTTGATATTTTATGTACGGTATATAATATATATTTGTTGAAATTTGATATTTTATGTAAAGTATATAATATATATTTGGTGAAATTTTATATTTTATGTACACTAGATACTATATATTTGGTGTACTTTCATATTTTGTGTACAGTACATAGAATATATTTGGTGACATTTGATATTTTATGTACAATAGATAAGATATGTTTGTTGAAATTTGATATTTTATGTACAATATATAATATATATTTGGTGAAATTTGATATTTTATGTACAGTATATAATATATATTTGGTGAAATTTGATAATTTAGGTACAGTATAAAAGATATATTTGGTGAAATTTGATATTTTATGTACAGTATATAATATATATTTGGTGAAATTTGATACTTCACACACAGTATATAATATATATTTGATGAAATTTGAGATTTTATGTACGGTATATGATATATATTTGGTGTACTTTCATATTTTACTTATAGTATATAATATATATTTGGTGTACTTTGATATTTTATGCACAGTATATAATATATGTTGGTGTAGTTTCATACTTTATGTAGAGTATATAGTATATAATTGCTGAAATTTGATATTTTATATACAGTATATAATATGTATTTTGTGTAATCTGATATTATATGTAAAGTATATAATATATATTTGGTGAAATTTTATATTTTATATAAAGTATATAACATATATTTGGTGTAATTTCATATTTTATGTACAGTATATAGTATATATTTGGTGACATTTGATATTTTATGTACAGTATATAATATATATTTGCTGAAATTTGATATTTTATTTACAGTAAATAATATATATTTGGTGAAATTTTATATTTTATCTACAGTGTATAATATATATTTGGTGTACTTTCATATTTTATGTACAGTATATAGTATATAGTTGGTGACATTAGATATTTTATGTACAGTAGATAATATATATTTGTTGAAATTTGACATTTTATATACAGTATATAATATATATTTGGTGAAATTTTATATTTTACTTACAGTATATAATATATATTTGGTGTATTTTCATATTTTATGTACAGTATATAATATATATATGGTGACATTTGATATTTTATCAACAATATGTAAGATATGTTTGTTGAAATTTGATATTTTATGTACAGTATATAATATATATTTGGTGAAATTTGATATTATAGGTACAGTATATAATATATATTTGGTGAAATTTGATATTTTATGTACGGTATATAATATATATTTGGTGAAATTTGATATTTTATGTACAGTATATAATATATATTTGGTGAAATTTGACATTTTATGTACAGTATATATATATTTGGTGTACTTTAATATTTTATGTACAGTATATAGTATATATTTGGTGAAATTTGATATTTTTTGCACAGTATATAGCAGATATTTGGTGATATTTGATATTATATGTACAGTATATAATATACTTTGGGTTAAATTTGATATTTTGTCTACATTATATAATATATATTTGGTGAAATTTGATATTTTATGTACAGTATATAATATATACTTGGTGAAATTTGATATTTTATATACAGTATTTAATATATATTTGGTGTACTTTCATATTTTATGTACAGTATAAAATATATACTTGATGTACTTTCATATTTTATGTACAGCAAATAATACATATTTGTTGTATTTTGATATTTTATATACAGTATATAATATATATTTGGCGAAATTTGATATTAATTGTACAGTATATAATATATATTTGGTGAAATTTGATATTTTATGTACAGTATGTAAAATATATTTGGTGAAATTTGATATTTTATGTACAGTATATGATATATAATTGGTGTACTTTCATATTTTACTTGCAGTATATAATACCTATTTGGTGTACTTTGATATTTTATGTACAGTGCATAATATATAGGTGTAGTTTCATATTTTATGTACAGTATATGGTATATAATTCCTGAAATTTGATATTATATGTACAGTATATGATATGTATTTGGTGTAATTTGATATTATATGTACAATATATAATATGTATTTGGTGAAATTTTATATTTTATGTACAGTATATAATATATATTTGGTGTACTTTCATATTTTATGTACAGTATATAGTATATATTAGGTGAAATTTGATTTTTTATGTACATTATATAACAGATATTTGGTGAAATGTGATATTATATGTACAGTATATTATGTTTTTGGTGAAATTTGATATTTTATGTACAGTATATAAGATATATTTGGTGAAATTTTATATTTTATAAACAGTATATATTGTATATTTTGTGTACTTTCATATTTTATGTACAGTGTATAGAATATATTTGGTGACATTTGATATTTTATGTACAGTATGTAATATAAATTTGTTGAAATTTGATATTTTATGTACAGTATGTAATATATATTTGGTGTACTTTCATATTTTAAGTACAGTATAAAATATATACTTGATGTAGTTTCATATTTTATGTACAGAAAATAATATATATTTGTTGAAATTTCTTATTTTATGTACAGTATATAATATATATTTGGTGAAATTTGATATTATAGGTACAGTATATAATATATATTTGGTGAAATTTGACATTTTTTGAACTGTATATAATATATATTTGGTGAAATTTCATACTTTATGTACAGTATAAAACATATATTTGGTGAAATTTGATATTTTATGTACAGTATATAATATATATTTGGTGTACTTTCATATTTTATGTGCAGTATAAAATATATACTTGATGTACTTTCATATTTTATGTAAGAAAATAATATATATTTGTTGAAATTTGATATTTTATGTACAGTATATAATTTATATTTGGTGCAATTTTCTGTTTTATGTACTCTATATCATATATATTTGGTGTACTTACCAGTTTTATGTACAGTATATAATATATATTTGGTGAAATTTGATATTTTATGTACAGTATATTATATATATTTGGTGAAATTTGATATTTTATATACAGTAAGTAATATATATTTGGTGTACTTTCATATTTTATGTACAGTATAAAATACATACTTGATGTAGTTTCATATTTTATGTACAGTAAATAATACATATTTTTTGAAATTTAATATTTTATGTACAGTATATAGTATTTATTTGGTGACATTTGATATTTTATGTACAGTATGTAATATAAATTTGTTGAAATTTGATATTTTATGTACAGTATGTAATATATCTTTGGTGTACTTTCATATTTTATGTAGAGTATAAAATATATACTTGATGTACTTTCAAGTTTTATGGACAGAATACAATATATATTTGGTGTACTTTCATATTTTATATACAGTATATAATATATATTTTGTGAATTTGGATATTTCGTGTACGGTATGTTAGACATAATTGGTGAAATTTGATATTTTCTGTACAGTAGATGATATATAACTTGTGTACTTTCATCTTTTACTTGCAGTATATAATACATATTTGGTGTACTTTGATATTTTATGTACAGTATATAATATATATTTGGTGAAATTTGATATTTTACATACGGTATATAATATATATTTGGTGAAATTTGAGATTTTATGTACAGTATATGATATATATTTGGTGTACTTTCATATTTTACTTACAGTATATAATATATCTTTGGTGTACTTTGATATTTTATGTACAGCATATAATATATATTGGTGTATTTTCATATTTTATGTAGAGTATATAGTATATAATTGCTGAAATTTGATATTTTATGTACAGTATATAATATGTATTTTGTGTAATTTGATATTATATGTACAGTATATAATATATATTTGGTGAAATTTGATATTTTACACACAGTATATAATATATATTTGGTGAAATTTGAGATTTTATGTACGGTATATGATATATATTTGGTGTAATTTCATATTTTACTTACAGTTTATAATATATATTTGGTGTACTTTGCTATTTTATGTACAGTATATAATATATATTGGTGTAGTTTCATATTTTATGTAGAGTATATAATACATATTTGGTGAAATTTGGTATTTTATATACAGTATGTAATATATATTTGGTGTAGTTTCATATTATATGTACAGTATAAAATATATAATTCTACTTTCATATTTTATGTACAGTAATTAATACATATTTGTTGAAATTTGATATTTTATATACAGTATATAATATATATTTGGTGAAATTTCATATTATATTTACAGTATATAATATATATTTGGTGAAATTTCTTATTTTATGTACAGTATATAATATATATTTGGTGAAATTTGAGATTTTATGTACAGTATGTGATATATATTTGGTGTACTTTCATATTTTACTTACAGTATATAATATATACTTGGTGTACTTTGATATTTTATGTACAGTATATAATATATATTGGTGTAGTTTCATATTTTATGTAGAGTATATAGTATATAATTGCTGAAATTTGATATTTTATATACAGTATATAATATGTATTTTGTGTAATCTGATATTATATGTAAAGTATATAATATATATTTGGTGAAATTTTATATTTTATATACAGTATATAACATATATTTGGTGTAATTTCATATTTTATGTACGGTTTATAGTATATATTTCGTGACATTTGATATTTTATGTACAGTATATAATATATATTTGTTGAAATTTGATATTTTATGTACAGTATATAATATATATTTGCTGAAATTTTATATTTTATGTACAGTGTATAATATATATTTGGTGTACTTTCATATTTTATGTACAGTATATAGTATATATTTGGTGACATTTCATATTTTATGAACAATAGGTAAGATATGTTTGTTGAAATTTGATATTTTATGTACAGTATATAATATATATTGGGTGAAGTTTGATATTATAGGTACAGTATATAATATATATTTGGTGAAATTTGATATTTTATGTACAGTATATAATATATATTTGGTGAAATTTGATATTTTATGTACGGTACATAATATATATTTGGTGTACTTTCATATTTTATGTACAGTATATAGTATATATCTGGTGAAATTTGATATTTTTTGCACAGTATATAGCAGATATTTGGTGAAATTTGATATTATATGTACAGTATATAATATACTTTGGGTTAAATTTGATATTTTGTGTACAGTATATAATATATATTTGGTGAAATTTGATATTTTATGTACAGTATATAATATATATTTGGTGAAATTTGATATTTTATATACAGTATCTAATATATATTTGGTGTACTTTCATATTTTATGTACAGTATAAAATATATACTTGATGTACTTTCATATTTTATGCACAGCAAATAATACATATTTGTTGAAATTTGATATTTTATATACAGTATATAATATATATTTGGCGAAATTTGATATTAATTGTACAGTATATAATATATATTTGGTGAAATTTGATATTTTATGTACAGTATATAAAATATATTTGGTGAAATTTGATATTTTATGTACAGTATATAGTATATATTTGTTGACATTTGATATTTTATGTACGGTATATAATATATATTTGTTGAAATTTGATATTTTATGTAAAGTATATAATATATATTTGGTGAAATTTTATATTTTATGTACACTAGATACTATATATTTGGTGTACTTTCATATTTTATGTACAGTACATAGTATATATTTGGTGACATTTGATATTTTATGTACAATATATAAGATATGTTTGTTGAAAATTGATATTTTATGTACAGTATATAATATATATTTGGTGAAATTTGATATTTTATGTACAGTATATAATATATATTTGGTGAAATTTGATAATTTAGGTACAGTATAAAAGATATATTTGGTGAAATTTGATATTTTATGTACAGTATAGAATATACATTTGGTGAAATTTGATATTTCACCCACAGTATATAATATATATTTGATGAAATTTGAGATTTTATGTACGGTATATGATATATATTTGGTGTACTTTCATATTTTACTTATAGTATATAATATATATTTGGTGTACTTTGATATTTTATGCACAGTATATAATATATATTGGTGTAGTTTCATACTTTATGTAGAGTATATAGTATATAATTGCTGAAATTTGATATTTTATATACAGTATATAATATGTATTTTGTGTAATCTGATATTATATGTAAAGTATATAATATATATTTGGTGAAATTTTATATTTTATATAAAGTATATAACATATATTTGGTGTAATTTCATATTTTATGTACAGTATATAGTATATATTTGGTGACATTTGATATTTTATGTACAGTATATAATATATATTTGCTGAAATTTGATATTTTATTTACAGTAAATAATATATATTTGGTGAAATTTTATATTTTATGTACAGTGTATAATATATATTTGGTGTACTTTCATATTTTATGTACAGTATATAGTATA
Source organism: Gorilla gorilla gorilla (assembly GCF_029281585.2). Lineage (NCBI taxonomy): Eukaryota > Metazoa > Chordata > Mammalia > Primates > Hominidae > Gorilla > Gorilla gorilla. Next base: position 79,511,428 of record NC_073227.2, on the reverse strand, counting down.
TAGTTGGTGACATTAAATATTTTATGTACAGTAGGTAATATATATTTGTTGAAATTTGACATTTTATATACAGTATATAATATATATTTGGTGAAATTTTATATTTTACTTACAGTATATAATATATATTTGGTGTATTTTCATATTTTATGTACAGTCTATAATATATATATGGTGACATTTGATATTTTATCAACAATATGTAAGATATGTTTGTTGAAATTTGATATTTTATGTACAGTATATAATATATATTTGGTGAAATTTGATATTATAGGTACAGTATATAATATATATTTGGTGAAATTTGATATTTTATGTACGGTATATAATATATATTTGGTGAAATTTGATATTTTATGTACAGTATATAATATATATTTGGTGAAATTTGACATTTTATGTACAGTATATATATATTTGGTGTACTTTCATATTTTATGTACAGTATATAGTATATATTTGGTGAAATTTGATATTTTTTGTAGAGTATATAGCAGATATTTGGTGAAATTTGATATTATATGTACAGTATATAATATACTTTGGGTTAAATTTGATATTTTGTCTACATTATATAATATATATTTGGTGAAATTTGATATTTTATGTACAGTATATAATATATATTTCGTGAAATTTGATATTTTATATACAGTATTTAATATATATTTGGTGTACTTTCATATTTTATGTACAGTATAAAATATATTCTTGATGTACTTTCATATTTTATGTACAGCAAATAATACATATTTGTTGTATTTTGATATTTTATATACAGTATATAATATATATTTGGCGAAATTTGATATTAATTGTACAGTATATAATATATATTTGGTGAAATTTGATATTTTATGTACAGTATGTAAAATATATTTGGTGAAATTTGATATTTTATGTACAGTATATAATATATATTTGCTGTACTTTCATATTTTATGTACAGTATAAAATATATACTTGATGTACTTTCAAGTTTTATGTGCAGTATATAATAAATATTTGGGGTTCCTTCATATTTTATGTACAGTATATAATATATATTTTGTGAAATTTGATATTTCATCTACTGTATATAAGATATCGTTGGTGAAATTTGATATTTTATGTACAGTATATGATATATAATTGGTGTACTTTCATATTTTACTTGCAGTATATAATACCTATTTGGTGTACTTTGATATTTTATGTACAGTGCATAATATATAGGTGTAGTTTCATATTTTATGTACAGTATATGGTATATAATTCCTGAAATTTGATATTATATGTACAGTATATCATATGTATTTGGTGTAATTTGATATTATATGTACAATATATAGTATGTATTTGGTGAAATTTTATATTTTATGTACAGTATATAATATATGTTTGGTGTACTTTCATATTTTATGTACAGTATATAGTATATAGTAGGTGAAATTTGATTTTTTATGTACATTATATAACAGATATTTGGTGAAATGTGATATTATATGTACAGTATATTATGTTTTTGGTGAAATTTGATATTTTATGTACAGTATATAAGATATATTTGGTGAAATTTTATATTTTATAAACAGTATATATTGTATATTTTGTGTACTTTCATATTTTATGTACAGTGTATAGAATATATTTGGTGACATTTGATATTTTATGTACAGTATGTAATATAAATTTGTTGAAATTTGATATTTTATGTACAGTATGTAATATATATTTGGTGTACTTTCATATTTTAAGTACAGTATAAAATATATACTTGATGTAGTTTCATATTTTATGTACAGAAAATAATATATATTTGTTGAAATTTCTTATTTTATGTACAGTATATAATATATATTTGGTGAAATTTGATATTACAGGTACAGTATATAATATATATTTGGTGAAATTTGATATTTTTTGAACTGTATATAATATATATTTGGTGAAATTTCATACTTTATGTACAGTATAAAACATATATTTGGTGAAATTTGATATTTTATGTACAGTATATAATATATATTTGGTGTACTTTCATATTTTATGTGCAGTATAAAATATATACTTGATGTACTTTCATATTTTATGTAAGAAAATAATACATATTTGTTGAAATTTGATATTTTATGTACAGTATATAATTTATATTTGGTGCAATTTTATATTTTATGTACTCTATATCATATATATTTGGTGTACTTACCAGTTTTATGTACAGTATATAATATATATTTGGTGAAATTTGATATTATAGGTACACTATATAATATATATTTGGTGAAATTTGATATTTTACTTACAGTATATAATATATATTTGCTGTATTTTCATATTTTATGTACAGTATATAATATATATTTGGTGACATTTGATATTTTATGAACAATATGTAAGATATGTTTGTTGAAATTTGAAATTTTGTGTACAGTATATAATATATATTTGGTGAAATTTGATGTTATAAGTACAGTATATAATATATATTTGGTGAAATTTGATATTTAATGTACAGTATATAATATATATTTGGTGAAATTTGATATTTTATGTACAGTATATAAGATATATTTGGTGAAATTTGATATTTTATATACTATATATATATTTGGTGTACTTTCCTATTTTATGTACATATATAGTATATATTTGGTGAAATTCGATATTTTTTGCACAGTACATAGTAGATATTTGGTGAAATTTGATATTATATGTACAGTATATAGTATACTTTGGGTTAAATTTGATATTTTGTGTACAGTATATAATATATATTTGGTGAAATTTGATATTTTATGTACAGTATATAATATATATTTGGTGAAATTTGATATTTTATATACAGTATGTAATATATATTTGGTGTACTTTCATATTTTATGTACAGTATAAAATATATACCTGATGTACTTTCAAGTTTTATGTGCAGTATGTAATAAATATTTGGGGTGCTTACTTATTTTATGTACAGTATATAATACATATTTTGTGAAATTTGATATTTCATCTACTGTATATAAGATATAGTTGGTGAAATTTGATATTTTATCTACAGTATATGATATATAATTGGTGTACTTTCATATTTTACTTGCAGTTTATAACACATATTTGGTGTACTTTCATATTTTATGTACAGTATATAGTATATATTTGTTGACATTTGATATTTTATGTACGGTATATAATATATATTTGTTGAAATTTGATATTTTATGTAAAGTATATAATATATATTTGGTGAAATTTTATATTTTATGTACACTAGATACTATATATTTGGTGTACTTTCATATTTTGTGTACAGTACATAGTATATATTTGGTGACATTTGATATTTTATGTACAATATATAAGATATGTTTGTTGAAATTTGATATTTTATGTACAGTATATAATATATATTTGGTGAAATTTGATATTTTATGTACAGTATATAATATATATTTGGTGAAATTTGATAATTTAGGTACAGTATAAAAGATATATTTGGTGAAATTTGATATTTTATGTACAGTATATAATATATATTTGGTGAAATTTGATATTTCACACACAGTATATAATATATATTTGATGAAATTTGAGATTTTATGTACGGTATATGATATATATTTGGTGTACTTTCATATTTTACTTATAGTATATAATATATATTTGGTGTACTTTGATATTTTATGCACAGTATATAATATATATTGGTGTAGTTTCATACTTTATGTAGAGTATATAGTATATAATTGCTGAAATTTGATATTTTATATACAGTATATAATATGTATTTTGTGTAATCTGATATTATATGTAAAGTATATAATATATATTTGGTGAAATTTTATATTTTATATAAAGTATATAACATATATTTGGTGTAATTTCATATTTTATGTACAGTATATAGTATATATTTGGTGACATTTGATATTTTATGTACAGTATATAATATATATTTGCTGAAATTTGATATTATATTTACAGTCAATAATATATATTTGGTGAAATTTTATATTTTATGTACAGTGTATAATATATATTTGGTGTACTTTCATATTTTATGTACAGTATATAGTATATAGTTGGTGACATTAGATATTTTATGTACAGTAGATAATATATATTTGTAGAAATTTGACATTTTATATAGAGTATATAATATATATTTGGTGAAATTTTATATTTTACTTACAGTATATAATATATATTTGGTGTATTTTCATATTTTATGTACAGTATATAATATATATGGTGACATTTGATATTTTATCAACAATATGTAAGTTATGTTTGTTGAAATTTGATATTTTATGTACAGTATATAATATATATTTGGTGAAATTTGATATTATAGGTACAGTATATAATATATATTTGGTGAAATTTGATATTTTATGTACGGTATATAATATATATTTGGTGAAATTTGATATTTTATGTACAGTATATAATATATATTTGGTGAAATTTGACATTTTATGTACAGTATATATATATTTGGTGTACTTTCATATTTTATGTACAGTATATAGTATATATTTGGTGAAATTTGATATTTTTTGCACAGTATATAGCAGATATTTGGTGAAATTTGATATTATATGTACAGTATATAATATACTTTGGGTTAAATTTGATATTTTGTCTACATTATATAATATATACTTGGTGAAATTTGATATTTTATGTACAGTATATAATATATACTTGGTGAAATTTGATATTTTATATACAGTATTTAATATATATTTGGTGTACTTTCATATTTTATGTACAGTATAAAATATATACTTGATGTACTTTCATATTTTATGTACAGCAAATAATACATATTTGTTGTATTTTGATATTTTATATACAGTATATATTGTATATTTTGTGAAATTTGATATTAATTGTACAGTATATAATATATGTTTGGTGAAATTTGATATTTTATGTACAGTATATAAAATATATTTGGTGAAATTTGATATTTTTTGTACAGTATATAATATATATTTGGTGTACTTTCATATTTTATGTACAGTATAAAATATATACTTGATGTACTTTCAAGTTTTATGTGCAGTATATAATAAATATTTGGGGTTCCTTCATATTTTATGTACAGTATATAATATATATTTTGTGAAATTTGATATTTCATCTACTGTATATAAGATATCGTTATTGAAATTTGATATTTTATGTACAGTATATGATATATAATTGGTGTACTTTCATATTTTACTAGCAGTATATAATACCTATTTGGTGTACTTTGATATTTTATGTACAGTGCATAATATATAGGTGTAGTTTCATATTTTATGTACAGTATATGGTATATAATTCCTGAAATTTGATATTATATGTACAGTATATGATATGTATTTGGTGTAATTTGATATTATATGTACAATATATAATATGTATTTGGTGAAATTTTATATTTTATGTACAGTATATAATATATGTTTGGTGTACTTTCATATTTTATGTACAGTATATAGTATATATTAGGTGAAATTTGATTTTTTATGTACATTATATAACAGATATTTGGTGAAATGTGATATTATATGTACAGTATATTATGTTTTTGGTGAAATTTGATATTTTATGTACAGTATATAAGATATATTTGGTGAAATTTTATATTTTATAAACAGTATATATTGTATATTTTGTTTACTTTCATATTTTATGTACAGTGTATAGAATATATTTGGTGACATTTGATATTTTATGTACAGTATGTAATATAAATTTGTTGAAATTTGATATTTTATGTACAGTATGTAATATATATTTGGTGTACTTTCATATTTTAAGTACAGTATAAAATATATACTTGATGAAGTTTCATATTTTATGTACAGAAAATAATATATATTTGTTGAAATTTCTTATTTTATGTACAGTATATAATATATATTTGGTGAAATTTGATATTATAGGTACAGTATATAATATATATTTGGTGAAATTTGATATTTTTTGAACTGTATATAATATATATTTGGTGAAATTTCATACTTTATGTACAGTATAAAACATATATTTGGTGAAATTTGATATTTTATGTACAGTATATAATATATATTTGGTGTACTTTCATATTTTATGTGCAGTATAAAATATATACTTGATGTACTTTCATATTTTATGTAAGAAAATAATACATATTTGTTGAAATTTGATATTTTATGTACGGCATATAATTTATATTTGGTGCAATTTTATGTTTTATGTACTCTATATCATATATATTTGGTGTACTTACCAGTTTTATGTACAGTATATAATATATATTTGGTGAAATTTGATATTTTATGTACAGTATATTATATATATTTGGTGAAATTTGATATTTTATATACAGTAAGTAATATATATTTGGTGTACTTTCATATTTTATGTACAGTATAAAATACATACTTGATGTAGTTTCATATTTTATGTACAGTAAATAATACATATTTTTTGAAATTTAATATTTTATGTACAGTATATAGTATATATTTGGTGACATTTGATATTTTATGTACAGTATGTAATATAAATTTGTTGAAATTTGATATTTTATGTACAGTATGTAATATATCTTTGGTGTACTTTCATATTTTATGTAGAGTATAAAATATATACTTGATGTACTTTCAAGTTTTATGGACAGGATACAATATATATTTGGTGTACTTTCATATTTTATATACAGTATATAATATATATTTTGTGAATTTGGATATTTCATGTACTGTATGTTAGACATAATTGGTGAAATTTGATATTTTCTGTACAGTAGATGATATATAACTTGTGTACTTTCATCTTTTACTTGCAGTATATAATACATATTTGGTGTACTTTGATATTTTATGTACAGTATATAATATATATTTGGTGAAATTTGATATTTTACATACGGTATATAATATATATTTGGTGAAATTTGAGATTTTATGTACAGTATATGATATATATTTGGTGTACTTTCATATTTTACTTACAGTATATAATATATCTTTGGTGTACTTTGATATTTTATGTACAGCATATAATATATATTGGTGTATTTTCATATTTTATGTAGAGTATATAGTATATAATTGCTGAAATTTGATATTTTATGTACAGTATATAATATGTATTTTGTGTAATTTGATATTATATGTACAGTATATAATATATATTTGGTGAAATTTGATATTTTACACACAGTATATAATATATATTTGGTGAAATTTGAGATTTTATGTACGGTATATGATATATATTTGGTGTAATTTCATATTTTACTTACAGTATATAATATATATTTGGTGTACTTTGCTATTTTATGTACAGTATATAATATATATTGGTGAAGTTTCATATTTTATGTAGAGTATATAATACATATTTGGTGAAATTTGGTATTTTATATACAGTATGTAATATATATTTGGTGTACTTTCATATTATATGTACAGTATAAAATATATAATTCTACTTTCATATTTTATGTACAGTAATTAATACATATATGTTGAAATTTGATATTTTATATACTGTATATAATATATATTTGGTGAAATTTCATATTATATTTACAGTATATAATATATATTTGGTGAAATTTCTTATTTTATGTACAGTATATAATATATATTTGGTGAAATTTGAGATTTTATGTACAGTATGTGATATATATTTGGTGTACTTTCATATTTTACTTACAGTATATAATATATACTTGGTGTACTTTGATATTTTATGTACAGTATATAATATATATTGGTGTAGTTTCATATTTTATGTAGAGTATATAGTATATAATTGCTGAAATTTGATATTTTATATACAGTATATAATATGTATTTTGTGTAATCTGATATTATATGTAAAGTATATAATATATATTTGGTGAAATTTTATATTTTATATACAGTATATAACGTATATTTGGTGTAATTTCATATTTTATGTACGGTTTATAGTATATATTTCGTGACATTTGATATTTTATGTACAGTATATAATATATATTTGTTGAAATTTGATATTTTATGTACAGTATATAATATATATTTGCTGAAATTTTATATTTTATGTACAGTGTATAATATATATTTGGTGTACTTTCATATTTTATGTACAGTATATAGTATATATTTGGTGACATTTCATATTTTATGAACAATAGGTAAGATATGTTTGTTGAAATTTGATATTTTATGTACAGTATATAATATATATTGGGTGAAGTTTGATATTATAGGTACAGTATATAATATATATTTGGTGAAATTTGATATTTTATGTACAGTATATAATATATATTTGGTGAAATTTGATATTTTATGTACGGTACATAATATATATTTGGTGTACTTTCATATTTTATGTACAGTATATAGTATATATCTGGTGAAATTTGATATTTTTTGCACAGTATATAGCAGATATTTGGTGAAATTTGATATTATATGTACAGTATATAATATACTTTGGGTTAAATTTGATATTTTGTGTACAGTATATAATATATATTTGGTGAAATTTGATATTTTATGTACAGTATATAATATATATTTGGTGAAATTTGATATTTTATATACAGTATCTAATATATAATTGGTGTACTTTCATATTTTATGTACAGTATAAAATATATACTTGATGTACTTTCATATTTTATGTACAGCAAATAATACATATTTGTTGAAATTTGATATTTTATAGACAGTATATAATATATATTTGGCGAAATTTGATATTAATTGTACAGTATATAATATATATTTGGTGAAATTTGATATTTTATGTACAGTATATAAAATATATTTGGTGAAATTTGATATTTTATGTACAGTATATAATATATATTTGGTGTACTTTCATATTTTATGTACAGTATAAAATATATACCTGATGTACTTTCAAGTTTTATGTGCAGTATGTAATAAATATTTGGGGTGCTTACTTATTTTATGTACAGTATATAATACATATTTTGTGAAATTTGATATTTCATCTACTGTATATAAGATATAGTTGGTGAAATTTGATATTTTATCTACAGTATATGATATATAATTGGTGTACTTTCATATTTTACTTGCAGTTTATAACACATATTTGGTGTACTTTCATATTTTATGTACAGTATATAGTATATATTTGTTGACATTTGATATTTTATGTACGGTATATAATATATATTTGTTGAAATTTGATATTTTATGTAAAGTATATAATATATATTTGGTGAAATTTTATATTTTATGTACACTACATACTATATGTTTGGTGTACTTTCATATTTTATGTACAGTATATAGTATATATTTGGTGACATTTGATATTTTATGTACAATATATAAGATATGTTTGATGAAATTTGATATTTTATGTACAGTATATAATATATATTTGGTGAAATTTGATATTTTATGTACAGTATATAATATATATTTGGTGAAATTTGATAATTTAGGTACAGTATAAAAGATATATTTGTTGAAATTTGATATTTTATGTACAGTATATAATATATATTTGGTGAAATTTGATATTTCACTCACAGTATATAATATATATTTGATGAAATTTGAGATTTTATGTACGGTATATGATATATATTTGGTGTACTTTCATATTTTACTTATAGTATATAATATATATTTGGTGTACTTTGATATTTTATGCACAGTATATAATATATATTGGTGTAGTTTCATACTTTATGTAGAGTATATAGTATATAATTGCTGAAATTTGATATTTTATATACAGTATATAATATGTATTTTGTGTAATCTGATATTATATGTAAAGTATATAATATATATTTGGTGAAATTTTATATTTTATATATAGTATATAACATATATTTGGTGTAATTTCATATTTTATGTACAGTATATAGTATATATTTGGTGACATTTGATATTTTATGTACAGTATATAATATATATTTGCTGAAATTTGATATTTTATTTACAGTAAATAATATATATTTGGTGAAATTTTATATTTTATGTACAGTGTATAATATGTATTTGGTGTACTTTCATATTTTATGTACAGTATATAGTATATAGTTGGTGACATTAAATATTTTATGTACAGTAGATAATATATATTTGTTGAAATTTGACATTTTATATACAGTATATAATATATATTTGGTGAAATTTTATATTTTACTTACAGTATATAATATATATTTGGTGTATTTTCATATTTTATGTACAGTATATAATATATATATGGTGACATTTGATATTTTATCAACAATATGTAAGATATGTTTGTTGAAATTTGATATTTTATGTACAGTATATAATATATATTTGGTGAAATTTGATATTATAGGTACAGTATATAATATATATTTGGTGAAATTTGATATTTTATGTACGGTATATAATATATATTTGGTGAAATTTGATATTTTATGTACAGTATATAATATATATTTGGTGAAATTTGACATTTTATGTACAGTATATATATATTTGGTGTACTTTCATATTTTATTTACAGTATATAGTATATATTTGGTGAAATTTGATATTTTTTGCACAGTATATAGCAGATATTTGGTGAAATTTGATATTATATATACAGTATATAATATACTTTGGGTTAAATTTGATATTTTGTATACATTATATAATATATATTTGGTGAAATTTGATATTTTATGTACAGTATATAATATATACTTGGTGAAATTTGATATTTTATATACAGTATTTAATATATATTTGGTGTACTTTCATATTTTATGTACAGTATAAAATATATTCTTGATGTACTTTCATATTTTATGTACAGCAAATAATACATATTTGTTGTATTTTGATATATTATATACAGTATATAATATATTTTTGGTGAAATTTGATATTAATTGTACAGTATATAATATATATTTGGTGAAATTTGATATTTTATGTACAGTATGTAAAATATATTTGGTGAAATTTGATATTTTATGCACAGTATATAATATATATTTGGTGTACTTTCATATTTTATGTACAGTATAAAATATATACTTGATGTACTTTCAAGTTTTATGTGCAGTATATAATAAATATTTGGGGTTCCTTCATATTTTATGTACAGTATATAATATATATTTTGCGAAATTTGATATTTCATCTACTGTATATAAGATATCGTTGGTGAAATTTGATATTTTATGTACAGTATATGATATATAATTGGTGTACTTTCATATTTTACTTGCAGTATATAATACCTATTTGGTGTACTTTGATATTTTATGTACAGTGCATAATATATAGGTGTAGTTTCATATTTTATGTACAGTATATGGTATATAATTCCTGAAATTTGATATTATATGTACAGTATATGATATGTATTTGGTGTAATTTGATATTATATGTACAATATATAGTATGTATTTGGTGAAATTTTATATTTTATGTACAGTATATAATATATGTTTGGTGTACTTTCATATTTTATGTACAGTATATAGTATATATTAGGTGAAATTTGATTTTTTATGTACATTATATAACAGATATTTGGTGAAATGTGATATTATATGTACAGTATATTATGTTTTTGGTGAAATTTGATATTTTATGTACAGTATATAAGATATATTTGGTGAAATTTTATATTTTATAAACAGTATATATTGTATATTTTGTGTACTTTCATATTTTATGTACAGTGTAGAGAATATATTTGGTGACATTTGATATTTTATGTACAGTATGTAATATAAATTTGTTGAAATTTGATATTTTATGTACAGTATGTAATATATATTTGGTGTACTTTCATATTTTAAGTACAGTATAAAATATATACTTGATGTAGTTTCATATTTTATGTACAGAAAATAATATATATTTGTTGAAATTTGTTATTTTATGTACAGTATATAATATATATTTGGTGAAATTTGATATTATAGGTACAGTATATAATATATATTTGGTGAAATTTGATATTTTTTGAACTGTATATAATATATATTTGGTGAAATTTCATACTTTATGTACAGTATAAAACATATATTTGGTGAAATTTGATATTTTATGTACAGTATATAATATATATTTGGTGTACTTTCATATTTTATGTGCAGTATAAAATATATACTTGATGTACTTTCATATTTTATGTAAGAAAATAATACATATTTGTTGAAATTTGATATTTTATGTACAGTATATAATTTATATTTGGTGCAATTTTATATTTTATGTACTCTATATCATATATATTTGGTGTACTTACCAGTTTTATGTACAGTATATAATATATATTTGGTGAAATTTGATATTATAGGTACAGTATATAATATATATTTGGTGAAATTTGATATTTTACTTACAGTAAAATATATATTTGCTGTATTTTCATATTTTATGTACAGTATATAATATATATTTGGTGACATTTGATATTTTATGAACAATATGTAAGATATGTTTGTTGAAATTTGAAATTTTGTGTACAGTATATAATATATATTTGGTGAAATTTGATGTTATAAGTACAGTATATAATATATATTTGGTGAAATTTGATATTTAATGTACAGTATATAATATATATTTGGTGAAATTTGATATTTTATGTACAGTTTATAAGATATATTTGGTGAAATTTGATATTTTATATACTATATATATATTTGGTGTACTTTCCTATTTTATGTACATATATAGTATATATTTGGTAAAATTCGATATTTTTTGCACAGTACATAGTAGATATTTGGTGAAATTTGATATTATATGTACCGTATATAGTATACTTTGGGTTAAATTTGATATTTTGTGTAGAGTATATAATATATATTTGGTGAAATTTGATATTTTATGTACAGTATATAATATATATTTCGTGAAATTTGATATTTTATATACAGTATGTAATATATATTTGGTGTACTTTCATATTTTATGTACAGTATAAAATATATACCTGATGTACTTTCAAGTTTTATGTGCAGTATATAATAAATATTTGGGGTGCTTACTTATTTTATGTACAGTATATAATACATATTTTGTGAAATTTGATATTTCATCTACTGTATATAAGATATCGTTGGTGAAATTTGATATTTTATCTACAGTATATGATATATAATTGGTGTACTTTCATATTTTACTTGCAGTTTATAACACATATTTGGTGTACTTTCATATTTTATGTACAGTATATAGTATATATTTGTTGACATTTGATATTTTATGTACGGTATATAATATATATTTGTTGAAATTTGATATTTTATGTAAAGTATATAATATATATTTGGTGAAATTTTATATTTTATGTACACTAGATACTATATATTTGGTGTACTTTCATATTTTATGTACAGTACATAGTATATATTTGGTGACATTTGATATTTTATGTACAATATATAAGATATGTTTGTTGAAATTTGATATTTTATGTACAGTATATAATATATATTTGGTGAAATTTGATATTTTATGTACAGTATATAATATATATTTGGTGAAATTTGATAATTTAGGTACAGTATAAAAGATATATTTGGTGAAATTTGATATTTTATGTACAGTATATAATATATATTTGGTGAAATTTGATATTTCACACACAGTATATAATATATATTTGATGAAATTTGAGATTTTATGTACGGTATATGATATATATTTGGTGTATTTTCATATTTTACTTATAGTATATAATATATATTTGGTGTACTTTGATATTTTATGCACAGTATATAATATATATTGGTGTAGTTTCATACTTTATGTAGAGTATATAGTATATAATTGCTGAAATTTGATATTTTATATACAGTATATAATATGTATTTTGTGTAATCTGATATTATATGTAAAGTATATAATATATATTTGGTGAAATTTTATATTTTATATAAAGTATATAACATATATTTGGTGTAATTTCATATTTTATGTACAGTATATAGTATATATTTGGTGACATTTGATATTTTATGTACAGTATATAATATACATTTGCTGAAATTTGATATTTTATTTACAGTAAATAATATATATTTGGTGAAATTTTATATTTTATGTACAGTGTATAATATATATTTGGTGTACTTTCATATTTTATGTACAGTATATAGTATATAGTTGGTGACATTAGATATTTTATGTACAGTAGATAATATATATTTGTTGAAATTTGACATTTTATATACAGTATATAATATATATTTGGTGAAATTTTATATTTTACTTACAGTATATAATATATATTTGATGTATTTTCATATTTTATGTACAGTATATAATATATATATGGAGACATTTGATATTTTATCAACAATATGTAAGATATGTTTGTTGAAATTTGATATTTTATGTACAGTATATAATATATATTTGGCCAAATTTGATATTAATTGTACAGTGTATAATATATATTTGGTGAAATTTGATATTTTATGTACAGTATATAAAATATATTCGGTGAAATTTGGTATTTTATGTACAGTATATAATATATATTTGGTGTACTTTCATATTTTATGTACAGTATAAAATATATACTTGATGTACTTTCAAGTTTTATGTGCAGTATATAATAAATATTTGGGGTTCCTTCATATTTTATGTACAGTATATAATATATATTTTGTGAAATTTGATATTTCATCTTCTGTATATAAGATATCGTTGGTGAAATTTGATATTTTATGTACAGTATATGATATATAATTGGTGTACTTTCATATTTTACTTGCAGTATATAATACCTATTTGGTGTGCTTTGATATTTTATGTACAGTGCATAATATATAGGTGTAGTTTCATATTTTATGTACAGTATATGGTATATAATTCCTGAAATTTGATATTATATGTACAGTATATGATATGTATTTGGTGAAATTTTATATTTTATGTACAGTATATAATATATATTTGGTGTACTTTCATATTTTATGTACAGTATATAGTATATATTAGGTGAAATTTGATTTTTTATGTACATTATATAACAGATATTTGGTGAAATGTGATATTATATGTACAGTATATTATGTTTTTGGTGAAATTTGATATTTTATGTACAGTATATAAGATATATTTGGTGAAATTTTATATTTTATAAACAGTATATATTGTATATTTTGTGTACTTTCATATTTTATGTACAGTGTATAGAATATATTTGGTGACATTTGATATTTTATGTACAGTATGTAATATAAATTTGTTGAAATTTGATATTTTATGTACAGTATGTAATATATATTTGGTGTACTTTCATATTTTAAGTACAGTATAAAATATATACTTGATGTAGTTTCATATTTTATGTACAGAAAATAATATATATTTGTTGAAATTTCTTATTTTATGTACAGTATATAATATATATTTGGTGAAATATGATATTATAGGTACAGTATATAATATATATTTGGTGAAATTTGATATTTTTTGAACTGTATATAATATATATTTGGTGAAATTTCATACTTTATGTACAGTATAAAACATATATTTGGTGAAATTTGATATTTTATGTACAGTATATGATATATATTTGGTGTACTTTCATATTTTATGTGCAGTATAAAATATATACTTCATGTACTTTCATATTTTATGTAAGAAAATAATACATATTTGTTGAAATTTGATATTTTATGTACAGTATATAATTTATATTTGGTGCAATTTTATGTTTTATGTACTCTATATCATATATATTTGGTGTACTTACCAGTTTTATGTACAGTATATAATATATATTTGGTGAAATTTGATATTTTATGTACAGTATATTATATATATTTGTTGAAATTTGATATTTTATATACAGTAAGTAATATATATTTGGTGTACTTTCATATTTTATGTACAGTATAAAATACATACTTGATGTAGTTTCATATTTTATGTACAGTAAATAATACATATTTTTTGAAATTTAATATTTTATGTACAGTATATAGTATATATTTGGTGACATTTGATATTTTATGTACAGTATGTAATATAAATTTGTTGAAATTTGATATTTTATGTACAGTATGTAATATATCTTTGGTGTACTTTCATATTTTATGTAGAGTATAAAATATATACTTGATGTACTTTCAAGTTTTATGGACAGAATACAATATATATTTGGTGTACTTTCATATTATATATACAGTATATAATATATATTTTGTGAATTTGGATATTTCATGTACGGTATGTTAGACATAATTGGTGAAATTTGATATTTTCTGTACAGTAGATGATATATTACTTGTGTACTTTCATCTTTTACTTGCAGTATATAATACATATTTGGTGTACTTTGATGTTTTATGTACAGTATATAATATATATTTGGTGAAATTTGATATTTTACATACTGTATATAATATATATTTGGTGAAATTTGAGATTTTATGTACAGTATATGATATATATTTGGTGTACTTTCATATTTCACTTACAGTATATAATATATCTTTGGTGTACTTTGATATTTTATGTACAGCATATAATATATATTGGTGTATTTTCATATTTTATGTAGAGTATATAGTATATAATTGCTGAAATTTGATATTTTATGTACAGTATATAATATGTATTTTGTGTAATTTGATATTATATGTACAGTATATAATATATATTTGGTGAAATTTGATATTTTACACACAGTATATAATATATATTTGGTGAAATTTGAGATTTTATGTACGGTATATGATATATATTTGGTGTAATTTCATATTTTACTTACAGTATATAATATATATTTGGTGTACTTTGCTATTTTATGTACAGTATATAATATATATTGGTGTAGTTTCATATTTTATGTAGAGTATATAATACATATTTGGTGAAATTTGGTATTTTATATACAGTATGTAATATATATTTGGTGTACTTTCATATTATATGTACAGTATAAAATATATAATTCTACTTTCATATTTTATGTACAGTAATTAATACATATTTGTTGAAATTTGATATTTTATATACAGTATATAATATATATTTGGTGAAATTTCATATTATATTTACAGTATATAATATATATTTGGTGAAATTTCTTATTTTATGTACAGTATATAATATATATTTGGTGAAATTTGAGATTTTATGTACAGTATGTGATATATATTTGGTGTACTTTCATATTTTACTTACAGTATATAATATATACTTGGTGTACTTTGATATTTTATGTAGAGTATATAATATATATTGGTGTAGTTTCATATTTTATGTAGAGTATATAGTATATAATTGCTGAAATTTGATATTTTATATACAGTATATAATATGTATTTTGTGTAATCTGATATTATATGTAAAGTATATAATATATATTTGGTGAAATTTTATATTTTATATACAGTATATAACATATATTTGGTGTAATTTCATATTTTATGTACGGTTTATAGTATATATTTCGTGACATTTGATATTTTATGTACAGTATATAATATATATTTGTTGAAATTTGATATTTTATGTACAGTATATAATATATATTTGCTGAAATTTTATATTTTATGTACAGTGTATAATATATATTTGGTGTACTTTCATATTTTATGTACAGTATATAGTATATATTTGGTGACATTTCATATTTTATGAACAATAGGTAAGATATGTTTGTTGAAATTTGATATTTTATGGACAGTATATAATATATATTTGGTGAAGTTTGATATTATAGGTACAGTATATAATATATATTTGGTGAAATTTGATATTTTATGTACAGTATATAATATATATTTGGTGAAATTTGATATTTTATGTACGGTACATAATATATATTTGGTGTACTTTCATATTTTATGTACAGTATATAGTATATATCTGGTGAAATTTGATATTTTTTGCGCAGTATATAGCAGACATTTGGTGAAATTTGATATTATATGTACAGTATATAATATACTTTGGGTTAAATTTGATATTTTGTGTACAGTATATAATATATATTTGGTGAAATTTGATATTTTATGTACAGTATATAATATATATTTGGTGAAATTTGATATTTTATATACAGTATCTAATATATATTTGGTGTACTTTCATATTTTATGTACAGTATAAAATATATACTTGATGTACTTTCATATTTTATGCACAGCAAATAATACATATTTGTTGAAATTTGATATTTTATATACAGTATATAATATATATTTGGCGAAATTTGATATTAATTGTACAGTATATAATATATATTTGGTGAAATTTGATATTTTATGTACAGTATATAAAATATATTTGGTGAAATTTGATATTTTATGTACAGTATATAGTATATATTTGTTGACATTTGATATTTTATGTACGGTATATAATATATATTTGTTGAAATTTGATATTTTATGTAAAGTATATAATATATATTTGGTGAAATTTTATATTTTATGTACACTAGATACTATATATTTGGTGTACTTTCATATTTTATGTACAGTATATAGTATATATTTGGTGACATTTGATATTTTATGTACAATATATAAGATATGTTTGTTGAAATTTGATATTTTATGTACAGTATATAATGTATATTTGGTGAAATTTGATATTTTATGTACAGTATATAATATATATTTGGTGAAATTTGATAATTTAGGTACAGTATAAAAGATATATTTGGTGAAATTTGATATTTTATGTACAGTATATAATATATATTTGGTGAAATTTGATATTTCACCCACAGTATATAATATATATTTGATGAAATTTGAGATTTTATGTACGGTATATGATATATATTTGGTGTACTTTCATATTTTACTTATAGTATATAATATATATTTGGTGTACTTTGATATTTTATGCACAGTATATAATATATATTGGTGTAGTTTCATACTTTATGTAGAGTATATAGTATATAATTGCTGAAATTTGATATTTTATATACAGTATATAATATGTATTTTGTGTAATCTGATATTATATGTAAAGTATATAATATATATTTGGTGAAATTTTATATTTTATATAAAGTATATAACATATATTTGGTGTAATTTCATATTTTATGTACAGTATATAGTATATATTTGGTGACATTTGATATTTTATGTACAGTATATAATATATATTTGCTGAAATTTGATATTTTATTTACAGTAAATAATATATATTTGGTGAAATTTTATATTTTATGTACAGTGTATAATATATATTTGGTGTACTTTCATATTTTATGTACAGTATATAGTCTATAGTTGGTGACATTAGATATTTTATGTACAGTAGGTAATATATATTTGTTGAAATTTGACATTTTATATACAGTATATAATATATATTTGGTGAAATTTTATATTTTACTTACAGTATATAATATATATTTGGTGTATTTTCATATTTTATGTACAGTCTATAATATATATATGGTGACATTTGATATTTTATCAACAATATGTAAGATATGTTTGTTGAAATTTGATATTTTATGTACAGTATATAATATATATTTGGTGAAATTTGATATTATAGGTACAGTATATAATATATATTTGGTGAAATTTGATATTTTATGTACGGTATATAATATATATTTGGTGAAATTTGATATTTTATGTACAGTATATAATATATATTTGGTGAAATTTGACATTTTATGTACAGCATATATATATTTGGTGTACTTTCATATTTTATGTACAGTATATAGTATATATTTGGTGAAATTTGATATTTTTTGCACAGTATATAGCAGATATTTGGTGAAATTTGATATTATATGTACAGTATATAATATACTTTGGGTTAAATTTGATATTTTGTCTACATTATATAATATATATTTGGTGAAATTTGATATTTTATGTACAGTATATAATATATACTTGGTGAAATTTGATATTTTATATACAGTATTTAATATATATTTGGTGTACTTTCATATTTTATGTACGGTATATAATATATATTTGGTGAAATTTGATATTTTATGTACAGTATATAATATATATTTGGTGAAATTTGACATTTTATGTACAGTATATATATATTTGGTGTACTTTCATATTTTATGTACAGTATATAGTATATATTTGGTGAAATTTGATATTTTTTGCACAGTATATAGCAGATATGTGGTGAAATTTGATATTATATGTACAGTATATAATATACTTTGGGTTAAATTTGATATTTTGTCTACATTATATAATATGTATTTGGTGAAATTTGATATTTTATGTACAGTATATAATATATACTTGGTGAAATTTGATATTTTATATACAGTATTTAATATATATTTGGTGTACTTTCATATTTTATGTACAGTATAAAATATATACTTGATGTACTTTCATATTTTATGTACAGCAAATAATACATATTTGTTGTATTTTGATATTTTATATACAGTATATAATATATATTTGGCGAAATTTGATATTAATTGTACAGTATATAATATATATTTGGTGAAATTTGATATTTTATGTACAGTATGTAAAATATATTTGGTGAAATTTGATATTTTATGTACAGTATATAATATATATTTGGTGTACTTTCATATTTTATGTACAGTATAAAATATATACTTGATGTACTTTCAAGTTTTATGTGCAGTATATAATAAATATTTGGGGTTCCTTCATATTTTATGTACAGTATATAATATATATTTTGTGAAATTTGATATTTCATCTACTGTATATAAGATATCGTTGGTGAAATTTGATATTTTATATACAGTATATGATATATAATTGGTGTACTTTCATATTTTACTTGCAGTATATAATACCTATTTGGTGTACTTTGATATTTTATGTACAGTGCATAATATATAGGTGTAGTTTCATATTTTATGTACAGTATATGGTATATAATTCCTGAAATTTGATATTATATGTACAGTATATGATATGTATTTGGTGTAATTTGATATTATATGTACAATATATAATATGTATTTGGTGAAATTTTATATTTTATGTACAGTATATAATATATGTTTGGTGTACTTTCATATTTTATGTACAGTATATAGTATATATTAGGTGAAATTTGATTTTTTATGTACATTATATAACAGATATTTGGTGAAATGTGATATTATATGTACAGTATATTATGTTTTTGGTGAAATTTGATATTTTATGTACAGTATATAAAATATATTTGGTGAAATTTTATATTTTATAAACAGTATATATTGTATATTTTGTGTACTTTCATATTTTATGTACAGTGTAGAGAATATATTTGGTGACATTTGATATTTTATGTACAGTATGTAATATAAATTTGTTGAAATTTGATATTTTATGTACAGTATGTAATATATATTTGGTGTACTTTCATATTTTAAGTACAGTATAAAATATATACTTGATGTAGTTTCATATTTTATGTACAGAATATAATATATATTTGTTGAAATTTGTTATTTTATGTACAGTATATAATATATATTTGGTGAAATTTGATATTATAGGTACAGTATATAATATATATTTGGTGAAATTTGATATTTTTTGAACTGTATATAATATATATTTGGTGAAATTTCATACTTTATGTACAGTATAAAACATATATTTGGTGAAATTTGATATTTTATGTACAGTATATAATATATATTTGGTGTGCTTTCATATTTTATGTGCAGTATAAAATATATACTTGATGTACTTTCATATTTTATGTAAGAAAATAATACATATTTGTTGAAATTTGATATTTTATGTACAGTATATAATTTATATTTGGTGCAATTTTATATTTTATGTACTCTATATCATATATATTTGGTGTACTTACCAGTTTTATGTACAGTATATAATATATATTTGGTGAAATTTGATATTATAGGTACAGTATATAATATATATTTGGTGAAATTTGATATTTTACTTACAGTATATAATATATATTTGCTGTATTTTCATATTTTATGTACAGTATATAATATATATTTGGTGACATTTGATATTTTATGAACAATATGTAAGATATGTTTGTTGAAATTTGAAATTTTGTGTACAGTATATAATATATATTTGGTGAAATTTGATGTTATAAGTACAGTATATAATATATATTTGGTGAAGTTTGATATTTAATGTACAGTATATAATATATATTTGGTGAAGTTTGATATTTTATGTACAGTTTATAAGATATATTTGGTGAAATTTGATATTTTATGTACAGTATATAATATATATTTGGTGAAATTTGATATTTTATGTACGGTACATAATATATATTTGGTGTACTTTCATATTTTATGTACAGTATATAGTATATATCTGGTGAAATTTGATATTTTTTGCACAGTATATAGCAGATATTTGGTGAAATTTGATATTATATGTACAGTATATAATATGCTTTGGGTTAAATTTGATATTTTGTGTACAGTATATAATATATATTTGGTGAAATTTGATATTTTATGTACAGTATATAATATATATTTGGTGAAATTTGATATTTTATATACAGTATCTAATATATATTTGGTGTAGTTTCATATTTTATGTACAGTATAAAATATATACTTGATGTACTTTCATATTTTATGTACAGCAAATAATACATATTTGTTGAAATTTGATATTTTATATACAGTATATAATATATATTTGGCGAAATTTGATATTAATTGTACAGTATATAATATATATTTGGTGAAATTTGATATTTTATGTACAGTATATAAAATATATTTGGTGAAATTTGATATTTTATGTACAGTATATAATATATATTTGGTGTACTTTCATATTTTATGTACAGTATAAAATATATACCTGATGTACTTTCAAGTTTTATGTGCAGTATATAATAAATATTTGGGGTGCTTACTTATTTTATGTACAGTATATAATACATATTTTGTGAAATTTGATATTTCATCTACTGTATATAAGATATAGTTGGTGAAATTTGATATTTTATCTACAGTATATGATATATAATTGGTGTACTTTCATATTTTACTTGCAGTTTATAACACATATTTGGTGTACTTTCATATTTTATGTACAGTATATAGTATATATTTGTTGACATTTGATATTTTATGTACGGTATATAATATATATTTGTTGAAATTTGATATTTTATGTAAAGTATATAATATATATTTGGTGAAATTTTATATTTTATGTACACTAGATACTATATATTTGTTGTACTTTCATATTTTGTGTACAGTACATAGAATATATTTGGTGACATTTGATATTTTATGTACAATATATAAGATATGTTTGTTGAAATTTGATATTTTATGTACAATATATAATATATATTTGGTGAAATTTGATATTTTATGTACAGTATATAATATATATTTGGTGAAATTTGATAATTTAGGTACAGTATAAAAGATATATTTGGTGAAATTTGATATTTTATGTACAGTATATAATATATATTTGGTGAAATTTGATACTTCACACACAGTATATAATATATATTTGATGAAATTTGAGATTTTATGTACGGTATATGATATATATTTGGTGTACTTTCATATTTTACTTATAGTATATAATATATATTTGGTGTACTTTGATATTTTATGCACAGTATATAATATATGTTGGTGTAGTTTCATACTTTATGTAGAGTATATAGTATATAATTGCTGAAATTTGATATTTTATATACAGTATATAATATGTATTTTGTGTAATCTGATATTATATGTAAAGTATATAATATATATTTGGTGAAATTTTATATTTTATATAAAGTATATAACATATATTTGGTGTAATTTCATATTTTATGTACAGTATATAGTATATATTTGGTGACATTTGATATTTTATGTACAGTATATAATATATATTTGCTGAAATTTGATATTTTATTTACAGTAAATAATATATATTTGGTGAAATTTTATATTTTATCTACAGTGTATAATATATATTTGGTGTACTTTCATATTTTATGTACAGTATATAGTATATAGTTGGTGACATTAGATATTTTATGTACAGTAGTTAATATATATTTGTTGAAATTTGACATTTTATATACAGTATATAATATATATTTGGTGAAATTTTATATTTTACTTACAGTATATAATATATATTTGGTGTATTTTCATATTTTATGTACAGTATATAATATATATATGGTGACATTTGATATTTTATCAACAATATGTAAGATATGTTTGTTGAAATTTGATATTTTATGTACAGTATATAATATATATTTGGTGAAATTTGATATTATAGGTACAGTATATAATATATATTTGGTGAAATTTGATATTTTATGTACGGTATATAATATATATTTGGTGAAATTTGATATTTTATGTACAGTATATAATATATATTTGGTGAAATTTGACATTTTATGTACAGTATATATATATTTGGTGTACTTTAATATTTTATGTACAGTATATAGTATATATTTGGTGAAATTTGATATTTTTTGCACAGTATATAGCAGATATTTGGTGAAATTTGATATTATATGTACAGTATATAATATACTTTGGGTTAAATTTGATATTTTGTCTACATTATATAATATATATTTGGTGAAATTTGATATTTTATGTACAGTATATAATATATACTTGGTGAAATTTGATATTTTATATACAGTATTTAATATATATTTGGTGTACTTTCATATTTTATGTACAGTATTAAATATATACTTGATGTACTTTCATATTTTATGTACAGCAAATAATACATATTTGTTGTATTTTGATATTTTATATACAGTATATAATATATATTTGGCGAAATTTGATATTAATTGTACAGTATATAATATATATTTGGTGAAATTTGATATTTTATGTACAGTATGTAAAATATATTTGGTGAAATTTGATATTTTATGTACAGTATATAATATATATTTGGTGTACTTTCATATTTTATGTACAGTATAAAATATATACTTGATGTACTTTCAAGTTTTATGTGCAGTATATAATAAATATTTGGGGTTCCTTCATATTTTATGTACAGTATATAATATATATTTTGTGAAATTTGATATTCCATCTACTGTATATAAGATATCGTTGGTGAAATTTGATATTTTATGTACAGTATATGATATATAATTGGTGTACTTTCATATTTTACTTGCAGTATATAATACCTATTTGGTGTACTTTGATATTTTATGTACAGTGCATAATATATAGGTGTAGTTTCATATTTTATGTACAGTATATGGTATATAATTCCTGAAATTTGATATTATATGTACAGTATATGATATGTATTTGGTGTAATTTGATATTATATGTACAATATATAATATGTATTTGGTGAAATTTTATATTTTATGTACAGTATATAATATATATTTGGTGTACTTTCATATTTTATGTACAGTATATAGTATATATTAGGTGAAATTTGATTTTTTATGTACATTATATAACAGATATTTGGTGAAATGTGATATTATATGTACAGTATATTATGTTTTTGGTGAAATTTGATATTTTATGTACAGTATATAAGATATATTTGGTGAAATTTTATATTTTATAAACAGTATATATTGTATATTTTGTGTACTTTCATATTTTATGTACAGTGTATAGAATATATTTGGTGACATTTGATATTTTATGTACAGTATGTAATATAAATTTGTTGAAATTTGATATTTTATGTACAGTATGTAATATATATTTGGTGTACTTTCATATTTTAAGTACAGTATAAAATATATACTTGATGTAGTTTCATATTTTATGTACAGAAAATAATATATATTTGTTGAAATTTCTTATTTTATGTACAGTATATAATATATATTTGGTGAAATTTGATATTATAGGTACAGTATATAATATATATTTGGTGAAATTTGATATTTTTTGAACTGTATATAATATATATTTGGTGAAATTTCATACTTTATGTACAGTATAAAACATATATTTGGTGAAATTTGATATTTTATGTACAGTATATAATATATATTTGGTGTACTTTCATATTTTATGTGCAGTATAAAATATATACTTGATGTACTTTCATATTTTATGTAAGAAAATAATATATATTTGTTGAAATTTGATATTTTATGTACAGTATATAATTTATATTTGGTGCAATTTTATGTTTTATGTACTCTATATCATATATATTTGGTGTACTTACCAGTTTTATGTACAGTATATAATATATATTTGGTGAAATTTGATATTTTATGTACAGTATATTATATATATTTGGTGAAATTTGATATTTTATATACAGTAAGTAATATATATTTGGTGTACTTTCATATTTTATGTACAGTATAAAATACATACTTGATGTAGTTTCATATTTTATGTACAGTAAATAATACATATTTTTTGAAATTTAATATTTTATGTACAGTATATAGTATATATTTGGTGACATTTGATATTTTATGTACAGTATGTAATATAAATTTGTTGAAATTTGATATTTTATGTACAGTATATAATATATCTTTGGTGTACTTTCATATTTTATGCAGAGTATAAAATATATACTTGATGTACTTTCAAGTTTTATGGACAGAATACAATATATATTTGGTGTACTTTCATATTTTATATACAGTATATAATATATATTTTGTGAATTTGGATATTTCATGTACTGTATGTTAGACATAATTGGTGAAATTTGATATTTTCTGTACGGTTGATGATATATAACTTGTGTACTTTCATCTTTTACTTGCAGTATATAATACATATTTGGTGTACTTTGATATTTTATGTACAGTATATAATATATATTTGGTGAAATTTGATATTTTACATACGGTATATAATATATATTTGGTGAAATTTGAGATTTTATGTACAGTATATGATATATATTTGGTGTACTTTCATATTTTACTTACAGTATATAATATATCTTTGGTGTACTTTGATATTTTATGTACAGCATATAATATATATTGGTGTATTTTCATATTTTATGTAGAGTATATAGTATATAATTGCTGAAATTTGATATTTTATGTACAGTATATAATATGTATTTTGTGTAATTTGATATTATATGTACAGTATATAATATATATTTGGTGAAATTTGATATTTTACACACAGTATATAATATATATTTGGTGAAATTTGAGATTTTATGTACGGTATATGATATATATTTGGTGTAATTTCATATTTTACTTACAGTATATAATATATATTTGGTGTACTTTGCTATTTTATGTACAGTATATAATATATATTGGTGTAGTTTCATATTTTATGTAGAGTATATAATACATATTTGGTGAAATTTGGTATTTTATATACAGTATGTAATATATATTTGGTGTACTTTCATATTATATGTACAGTATAAAATATATAATTCTACTTTCATATTTTATGTACAGTAATTAATACATATTTGTTGAAATATATATATATTTGGTGTACTTTGCTATTTTATGTACAGTATATAATATATATTGGTGTAGTTTCATATTTTATGTAGAGTATATAATACATATTTGGTGAAATTTGGTATTTTATATACAGTATGTAATATATATTTGGTGTACTTTCATATTATATGTACAGTATAAAATATATAATTCTACTTTCATATTTTATGTACAGTAATTAATACATATTTGTTGAAATTTGATATTTTATATACAGTATATAATATATATTTGGTGAAATTTCATATTATACTTACAGTATATAATATATATTTGGTGAAATTTCTTATTTTATGTACAGTATATAATATATATTTGGTGAAATTTGAGATTTTATGTACAGTATGTGATATATATTTGGTGTACTTTAATATTTTACTTACAGTATATAATATATACTTGGTGTACTTTGATATTTTATGTACAGTATATAATATATATTGGTGTAGTTTCATATTTTATGTAGAGTATATAGTATATAATTGCTGAAATTTGATATTTTATATACAGTATATAATATGTATTTTGTGTAATCTGATATTATATGTAAAGTATATAATATATATTTGGTGAAATTTTATATTTTATATACAGTATATAACATATATTTGGTGTAATTTCATATTTTATGTACGGTTTATAGTATATATTTCGTGACATTTGATATTTTATGTACAGTATATAATATATATTTGTTGAAATTTGATATTTTATGTACAGTATATAATATATATTTGCTGAAATTTTATATTTTATGTACAGTGTATAATATATATTTGGTGTACTTTCATATTTTATGTACAGTATATAGTATATATTTGGTGACATTTCATATTTTATGAACAATAGGTAAGATATGTTTGTTGAAATTTGATATTTTATGGACAGTATATAATATATATTGGGTGAAGTTTGATATTATAGGTACAGTATATAATATATATTTGGTGAAATTTGATATTTTATGTACAGTATATAATATATATTTGGTGAAATTTGATATTTTATGTACGGTACATAATATATATTTGGTGTACTTTCATATTTTATGTACAGTATATGGTATATATCTGGTGAAATTTGATATTTTTTGCACAGTATATAGCAGATATTTGGTGAAATTTGATATTATATGTACAGTATATAATATGCTTTGGGATAAATTTGATATTTTGTGTACAGTATATAATATATATTTGGTGAAATTTGATATTTTATGTACAGTATATAATATATATTTGGTGAAATTTGATATTTTATATACAGTATATAATATATATTTGGCGAAATTTGATATTAATTGTACAGTATATAATATATATTTGGTGAAATTTGATATTTTATGTACAGTATATAAAATATATTTGGTGAAATTTGATATTTTATGTACAGTATATAATATATATTTGGTGTACTTTCATATTTTATGTACAGTATAAAATATATACCTGATGTACTTTCAAGTTTTATGTGCAGTATATAATAAATATTTGGGGTGCTTACTTATTTTATGTACAGTATATAATACATATTTTGTGAAATTTGATATTTCATCTACTGTATATAAGATATAGTTGGTGAAATTTGATATTTTATCTACAGTATATGATATATAATTGGTGTACTTTCATATTTTACTTGCAGTTTATAACACATATTTGGTGTACTTTCATATTTTATGTACAGTATATAGTATATATTTGTTGACATTTGATATTTTATGTACGGTATATAATATATATTTGTTGAAATTTGATATTTTATGTAAAGTATATAATATATATTTGGTGAAATTTTATATTTTATGTACACTAGATACTATATATTTGGTGTACTTTCATATTTTATGTACAGTATATAGTATATATTTGGTGACATTTGATATTTTATGTACAATATATAAGATATGTTTGTTGAAATTTGATATTTTATGTACAGTATATAATATATATTTGGTGAAATTTGATATTTTATGTACAGTATATAATATATATTTGGTGAAATTTGATAATTTAGGTACAGTATAAAAGATATATTTGTTGAAATTTGATATTTTATGTACAGTATATAATATATATTTGGTGAAATTTGATATTTCACCCACAGTATATAATATATATTTGATGAAATTTGAGATTTTATGTACGGTATATGATATATATTTGGTGTACTTTCATATTTTACTTATAGTATATAATATATATTTGGTGTACTTTGATATTTTATGCACAGTATATAATATATATTGGTGTAGTTTCATACTTTATGTAGAGTATATAGTATATAATTGCTGAAATTTGATATTTTATATACAGTATATAATATGTATTTTGTGTAATCTGATATTATATGTAAAGTATATAATATATATTTGGTGAAATTTTATATTTTATATAAAGTATATAACATATATTTGGTGTAATTTCATATTTTATGTACAGTATATAGTATATATTTGGTGACATTTGATATTTTATGTACAGTATATAATATATATTTGCTGAAATTTGATATTTTATTTACAGTAAATAATATATATTTGGTGAAATTTTATATTTTATGAACAGTGTATAATATATATTTGGTGTACTTTCATATTTTATGTACAGTATATAGTATATAGTTGGTGACATTAAATATTTTATGTACAGTAGATAATATATATTTGTTGAAATTTGACATTTTATATAC
The DNA here is from genome assembly GCF_029281585.2 of Gorilla gorilla gorilla. Taxonomy (NCBI): domain Eukaryota; kingdom Metazoa; phylum Chordata; class Mammalia; order Primates; family Hominidae; genus Gorilla; species Gorilla gorilla. The sequence goes on along the minus strand of NC_073227.2, from coordinate 79,481,321 downwards.
AGTATATAATATATATTTGGTGAAATTTTATATTTTACTTACAGTATATAATATATATTTGGTGTATTTTCATATTTTATGTACAGTATATAATATATATATGGTGACATTTGATATTTTATCAACAATATGTAAGATATGTTTGTTGAAATTTGATATTTTATGTACAGTATATAATATATATTTGGTGAAATTTATTATAGGTACAGTATATAATATATATTTGGTGAAATTTGATATTTTATGTACGGTATATAATATATATTTGGTGAAATTTGATATTTTATGTACAGTATATAATATATATTTGGTGAAATTTGACATTTTATGTACAGTATATATATATTTGGTGTACTTTCATATTTTATGTACAGTATATAGTATATATTTGGTGAAATTTGATAATTTTTGCACAGTATATAGCAGATATTTGGTGAAATTTGATATTATATGTACAGTATATAATATACTTTGGGTTAAATTTGATATTTTGTCTACATTATATAATATATATTTGGTGAAATTTGATATTTTATGTACAGTATATAATATATACTTGGTGAAATTTGATATTTTATATACAGTATTTAATATATATTTGGTGTACTTTCATATTTTATGTACAGTATAAAATATATTCTTGATGTACTTTCATATTTTATGTACAGCAAATAATACATATTTGTTGTATTTTGATATTTTATATACAGTATATAATATATATTTGGCGAAATTTGATATTAATTGTACAGTATATAATATATATTTGGTGAAATTTGATATTTTATGTGCAGTATATAAAATATATTTGGTGAAATTTGATATTTTATGTACAGTATATAATATATATTTGGTGTACTTTCATATTTTATGTACAGTATAAAATATATACTTGATGTACTTTCAAGTTTTATGTGCAGTATATAATAAATATTTGGGGTTCCTTCATATTTTATGTACAGTATATAATATATATTTTGTGAAATTTGATATTTCATCTACTGTATATAAGATATCGTTGGTGAAATTTGATATTTTATGTACAGTATATGATATATAATTGGTGTACTTTCATATTTTACTTGCAGTATATAATACCTATTTGGTGTACTTTGATATTTTATGTACAGTGCATAATATATAGGTGTAGTTTCATATTTTATGTACAGTATATGGTATATAATTCCTGAAATTTGATATTATATGTACAGTATATCATATGTATTTGGTGTAATTTGATATTATATGTACAATATATAATATGTATTTGGTGAAATTTTATATTTTATGTACAGTATATAATATATATTTGGTGTACTTTCATATTTTATGTACAGTATATAGTATATATTAGGTGAAATTTGATTTTTTATGTACATTATATAACAGATATTTGGTGAAATGTGATATTATATGTACAGTATATTATGTTTTTGGTGAAATTTGATATTTTATGTACAGTATATAAGATATATTTGGTGAAATTTTATATTTTATAAACAGTATATATTGTATATTTTGTGTACTTTCATATTTTATGTACAGTGTAGAGAATATATTTGGTGACATTTGATATTTTATGTACAGTATGTAATATAAATTTGTTGAAATTTGAAATTTTATGTACAGTATGTAATATATATTTGGTGTACTTTCATATTTTACTTACAGTATATAATATATATTTGGTGTACTTTGCTATTTTATGTACAGTATATAATATATATTGGTGTAGTTTCATATTTTATGTAGAGTATATAATACATATTTGGTGAAATTTGGTATTTTATATACAGTATGTAATATATATTTGGTGTACTTTCATATTATATGTACAGTATAAAATATATAATTCTACTTTCATATTTTATGTACAGTAATTAATACATATTTGTTGAAATTTGATATTTTATATACAGTATATAATATATATTTGGTGAAATTTCATATTATATTTACAGTATATAATATATATTTGGTGAAATTTCTTATTTTATGTACAGTATATAATATATATTTGGTGAAATTTGAGATTTTATGTACAGTATGTGATATATATTTGGTGTACTTTCATATTTTACTTACAGTATATAATATATACTTGGTGTACTTTGATATTTTATGTACAGTATATAATATATATTGGTGTAGTTTCATATTTTATGTAGAGTATATAGTATATAATTGCTGAAATTTGATATTTTATATACAGTATATAATATGTATTTTGTGTAATCTGATATTATATGTAAAGTATATAATATATATTTGGTGAAATTTTATATTTTATATACAGTATATAACATATATTTGGTGTAATTTCATATTTTATGTACGGTTTATAGTATATATTTCGTGACATTTGATATTTTATGTACAGTATATAATATATATTTGTTGAAATTTGATATTTTATGTACAGTATATAATATATATTTGCTGAAATTTTATATTTTATGTACAGTGTATAATATATATTTGGTGTACTTTCATATTTTATGTACAGTATATAGTATATATTTGGTGACATTTCATATTTTATGAACAATAGGTAAGATATGTTTGTTGAAATTTGATATTTTATGGACAGTATATAATATATATTTGGTGAAGTTTGATATTATAGGTACAGTATATAATATATATTTGGTGAAATTTGATATTTTATGTACAGTATATAATATATATTTGGTGAAATTTGATATTTTATGTACGGTACATAATATATATTTGGTGTACTTTCATATTTTATGTACAGTATATAGTATATATCTGGTGAAATTTGATATTTTTTGCACAGTATATAGCAGATATTTGGTGAAATTTGATATTATATGTACAGTATATAATATGCTTTGGGTTAAATTTGATATTTTGTGTACAGTATATAATATATATTTGGTGAAATTTGATATTTTATGTACAGTATATAATATATATTTGGTGAAATTTGATATTTTATATACAGTATCTAATATATATTTGGTGTACTTTCATATTTTATGTACAGTATAAAATATATACTTGATGTACTTTCATATTTTATGTACAGCAAATAATACATATTTGTTGAAATTTGATATTTTATATACAGAATATAATATATATTTGGCGAAATTTGATATTAATTGTACAGTATATAATATATATTTGGTGAAATTTGATATTTTATGTACAGTATATAAAATATATTTGGTGAAATTTGATATTTTATGTACAGTATATAATATATATTTGGTGTACTTTCATATTTTATGTACAGTATAAAATATATACCTGATGTACTTTCAAGTTTTATGTGCAGTATATAATAAATATTTGGGGTGCTTACTTATTTTATGTACAGTATATAATACATATTTTGTGAAATTTGATATTTCATCTACTGTATATAAGATATAGTTGGTGAAATTTGATATTTTATCTACAGTATATGATATATAATTGGTGTACTTTCATATTTTACTTGCAGTTTATAACACATATTTGGTGTACTTTCATATTTTATGTACAGTATATAGTATATATTTGTTGACATTTGATATTTTATGTACGGTATATAATATATATTTGTTGAAATTTGATATTTTATGTAAAGTATATAATATATATTTGGTGAAATTTTATATTTTATGTACACTAGATACTATATATTTGGTGTACTTTCATATTTTATGTACAGTATATAGTATATATTTGGTGACATTTGATATTTTATGTACAATATATAAGATATGTTTGTCGAAATTTGATATTTTATGTACAGTATATAATATATATTTGGTGAAATTTGATATTTTATGTACAGTATATAATATATATTTGGTGAAATTTGATAATTTAGGTACAGTATAAAAGATATATTTGTTGAAATTTGATATTTTATGTACAGTATATAATATATATTTGGTGAAATTTGATATTTCACCCACAGTATATAATATATATTTGATGAAATTTGAGATTTTATGTACGGTATATGATATATATTTGGTGTACTTTCATATTTTACTTATAGTATATAATATATATTTGGTGTACTTTGATATTTTATGCACAGTATATAATATATATTGGTGTAGTTTCATACTTTATGTAGAGTATATAGTATATAATTGCTGAAATTTGATATTTTATATACAGTATATAATATGTATTTTGTGTAATCTGATATTATATGTAAAGTATATAATATATATTTGGTGAAATTTTATATTTTATATAAAGTATATAACATATATTTGGTGTAATTTCATATTTTATGTACAGTATATAGTATATATTTGGTGACATTTGATATTTTATGTACAGTATATAATATATATTTGCTGAAATTTGATATTTTATTTACAGTAAATAATATATATTTGGTGAAATTTTATATTTTATGAACAGTGTATAATATATATTTGGTGTACTTTCATATTTTATGTACAGTATATAGTATATAGTTGGTGACATTAAATATTTTATGTACAGTAGATAATATATATTTGTTGAAAGTTGACATTTTATATACAGTATATAATATATATTTGGTGAAATTTTATATTTTACTTACAGTATATAATATATATTTGGTGTATTTTCATATTTTATGTACAGTATATAATATATATATGGTGACATTTGATATTTTATCAACAATATGTAAGATATGTTTGTTGAAATTTGATATTTTATGTACAGTATATAATATATATTTGGTGAAATTTATTATAGGTACAGTATATAATATATATTTGGTGAAATTTGATATTTTATGTACGGTATATAATATATATTTGGTGAAATTTGATATTTTATGTACAGTATATAATATATATTTGGTGAAATTTGACATTTTATGTACAGTATATATATATTTGGTGTACTTTCATATTTTATGTACAGTATATAGTATATATTTGGTGAAATTTGATAATTTTTGCACAGTATATAGCAGATATTTGGTGAAATTTGATATTATATGTACAGTATATAATATACTTTGGGTTAAATTTGATATTTTGTCTACATTATATAATATATATTTGGTGAAATTTGATATTTTATGTACAGTATATAATATATACTTGGTGAAATTTGATATTTTATATACAGTATTTAATATATATTTGGTGTACTTTCATATTTTATGTACAGTATAAAATATATTCTTGATGTACTTTCATATTTTATGTACAGCAAATAATACATATTTGTTGTATTTTGATATTTTATATACAGTATATAATATATATTTGGCGAAATTTGATATTAATTGTACAGTATATAATATATATTTGGTGAAATTTGATATTTTATGTGCAGTATATAAAATATATTTGGAGAAATTTGATATTTTATGTACAGTATATAATGTATATTTGGTGTACTTTCATATTTTATGTACAGTATAAAATATATACTTGATGTACTTTCAAGTTTTATGTGCAGTATATAATAAATATTTGGGGTTCCTTCATATTTTATGTACAGTATATAATATATATTTTGTGAAATTTGATATTTCATCTACTGTATATAAGATATCGTTGGTGAAATTTGATATTTTATGTACAGTATATGATATATAATTGGTGTACTTTCATATTTTACTTGCAGTATATAATACTTGTTTGGTGTACTTTGATATTTTATGTACAGTGCATAATATATAGGTGTAGTTTCATATTTTATGTACAGTATATGGTATATAATTCCTGAAATTTGATATTATATGTACAGTATATGATATGTATTTGGTGTAATTTGATATTATATGTACAATATATAATATGTATTTGGTGAAATTTTATATTTTATGTACAGTATATAATATATATTTGGTGTACTTTCATATTTTATGTACAGTATATTGTATATATTAGGTGAAATTTGATTTTTTATGTACATTATATAACAGATATTTGGTGAAATGTGATATTATATGTACAGTATATTATGTTTTTGGTGAAATTTGATATTTTATGTACAGTATATAAGATATATTTGGTGAAATTTTATATTTTATAAACAGTATATATTGTATATTTTGTGTACTTTCATATTTTATGTACAGTGTATAGAATATATTTGGTGACATTTGATATTTTATGTACAGTATGTAATATAAATTTGTTGAAATTTGATATTTTATGTACAGTATGTAATATATATTTGGTGTATTTTCATATTTTAAGTACAGTATAAAGTATATACTTCATGTAGTTTCATATTTTATGTACAGAAAATAATATATATTTGTTGAAATTTGTTATTTTATGTACAGTATATAATATATATTTGGTGAAATTTGATATTATAGGTACAGTATATAATATATATTTGGTGAAATTTGATATTTTTTGAACTGTATATTATATATATTTGGTGAAATTTCATACTTTATGTACAGTATAAAACATATATTTGGTGAAATTTGATATTTTATGTACAGTATATAATATATATTTGGTGTAATTTCATATTTTATGTGCAGTATAAAATATATACTTGATGTACTTTCATATTTTATGTAAGAAAATAATACATATTTGTTGAAATTTGATATTTTATGTACAGTATATAATTTATATTTGGTGCAATTTTATATTTTATGTACTCTATATCATATATATTTGGTGTACTTACCAGTTTTATGTACAGTATATAATATATATTTGGTGAAATTTGATATTATAGGTACAGTATATAATATATATTTGGTGAAATTTGATATTTTACTTACAGTATATAATATATATTTGCTGTATTTTCATATTTTATGTACAGTATATAATATATATTTGGTGACATTTGATATTTTATGAACAATATGTAAGATATGTTTGTTGAAATTTGAAATTTTGTGTACAGTATATAATATATTTTTGGTGAAATTTGATGTTATAAGTACAGTATATAATATATATTTGGTGAAATTTGATATTTAATGTACAGTATATAATATATATTTGGTGTAATTTGATATTTTATGTACAGTATATAAGATATATTTGGTGAAATTTGATATTTTATGTACAGTATATAAGATATATTTGGTGAAATTTGATATTTTATATACTATATATATATTTGGTGTACTTTCCTATTTTATGTACATATATAGTATATATTTGGTGAAATTCGATATTTTTTGCACAGTACATAGTAGATATTTGGTGAAATTTGATATTATATGTACAGTATATAGTATACTTTGGGTTAAATTTGATATTTTGTGTACAGTATATAATATGTATTTGGTGAAATTTGATATTTTATGTACAGTATATAATATATATTTCGTGAAATTTGATATTTTATATACAGTATGTAATATATATTTGGTGTACTTTCATATTTTATGTACAGTATAAAATATATACCTGATGTACTTTCAAGTTTCATGTGCAGTATATAATAAATATTTGGGGTGCTTACTTATTTTATGTACAGTATATAATACATATTTTGTGAAATTTGATATTTCATCTACTGTATATAAGATATAGTTGGTGAAATTTGATATTTTATCTACAGTATATGATATATAATTGGTGTACTTTCATATTTTACTTGTAGTATATAATACCTATTTGGTGTACTTTGATATTTTATGTACAGTGCATAATATATAGGTGTAGTTTCATATTTTATGTACAGTATATGGTATATAATTCCTGAAATTTGATATTATATGTACAGTATATCATATGTATTTGGTGTAATTTGATATTATATGTACAATATATAATATGTATTTGGTGAAATTTTATATTTTATGTACAGTATATAATATATATTTGGTGTACTTTCATATTTTATGTACAGTATATAGTATATATTAGGTGAAATTTGATTTTTTATGTACATTATATAACAGATATTTGGTGAAATGTGATATTATATGTACAGTATATTATGTTTTTGGTGAAATTTGATATTTTATGTACAGTATATAAGATATATTTGGTGAAATTTTATATTTTATAAACAGTATATATTGTATATTTTGTGTACTTTCATATTTTATGTACAGTGTATAGAATATATTTGGTGACATTTGATATTTTATGTACAGTATGTAATATAAATTTGTTGAAATTTGATATTTTATGTACAGTATATAATATATATTTGGTGTACTTTCATATTTTAAGTACAGTATAAAATATATACTTGATGTAGTTTCATATTTTATGTACAGAAAATAATATATATTTGTTGAAATTTCTTATTTTATGTACAGTATATAATATATATTTGGTGAAATTTGATATTATAGGTACAGTATATAATATATATTTGGTGAAATTTGATATTTTTTGAACTGTATATAATATGTATTTGGTGAAATTTCATACTTTATGTACAGTATAAAACATATATTTGGTGAAATTTGATATTTTATGTACAGTATATAATATATATTTGGTGTACTTTCATATTTTATGTGCAGTATAAAATATATACTTGATGAACTTTCATATTTTATGTAAGAAAATAATACATATTTGTTGAAATTTGATATTTTATGTACAGAATATAATTTATATTTGGTGCAATTTTCTGTTTTATGTACTCTATATCATATATATTTGGTGTACTTACCAGTTTTATGTACAGTATATAATATATATTTGGTGAAATTTGATATTTTATGTACAGTAAATTATTTATATTTGGTGAAATTTGATATTTTATATACAGTAAGTAATATATATTTGGTGTACTTTCATATTTTATGTACAGTATAAAATACATACTTGATGTAGTTTCATATTTTATGTACAGTAAATAATACATATTTTTTGAAATTTAATATTTTATGTACAGTATATAGTATATATTTGGTGACATTTGATATTTTATGTACAGTATGTAATATTAATTTGTTGAAATTTGATATTTTATGTACAGTATGTAATATATCTTTGGTGTACTTTCATATTTTATGTAGAGTATAAAATATATACTTGATGTACTTTCAAGTTTTATGGACAGAATACAATATATATTTGGTGTACTTTCATATTTTATATACAGTATATAATATATATTTTGTGAATTTGGATATTTCATGTACTGTATGTTAGAAATAATTGGTGAAATTTGATATTTTCTGTACAGTAGATGATATATAACTTTTGTACTTTCATCTTTTACTTGCAGTATATAATACATATTTGGTGTACTTTGATATTTTATGTACAGTATATAATATATATTTGGTGAAATTTGATATTTTACATACGGTATATAATATATATTTGGTGAAATTTGAGATTTTATGTACAGTATATGATATATATTTGGTGTACTTTCATATTTTACTTACAGTATATAATATATCTTTGGTGTACTTTGATATTTTATGTACAGCATATAATATATATTGGTGTATTTTCATATTTTATGTAGAGTATATAGTATATAATTGCTGAAATTTGATATTTTATGTACAGTATATAATATGTATTTTGTGTAATTTGATATTATATGTACAGTATATAATATATATTTGGTGAAATTTGATATTTTACACACAGTATATAATATATATTTGGTGAAATTTGAGATTTTATGTACGGTATATGATATATATTTGGTGTAATTTCATATTTTACTTACAGTATATAATATATATTTGGTGTACTTTGCTATTTTATGTACAGTATATAATATATATTGGTGTAGTTTCATATTTTATGTAGAGTATATAATACATATTTGGTGAAATTTGGTATTTTATATACAGTATGTAATATATATTTGGTGTACTTTCATATTATATGTACAGTATAAAATATATAATTCTACTTTCATATTTTATGTACAGTAATGAATACATATTTGTTGAAATTTGATATTTTATATACAGTATATAATATATATTTGGTGAAATTTCATATTATATTTACAGTATATAATATATATTTGGTGAAATTTCTTATTTTATGTACAGTATATAATATATATTTGGTGAAATTTGAGATTTTATGTACAGTATGTGATATATATTTGGTGTACTTTCATATTTTACTTACAGTATATAATATATACTTGGTGTACTTTGATATTTTATGTACAGTATATAATATATATTGGTGTAGTTTCATATTTTATGTAGAGTATATAGTATATAATTGCTGAAATTTGATATTTTATATACAGTATATAATATGTATTTTGTGTAATCTGATATTATATGTAAAGTATATAATATATATTTGGTGAAATTTTATATTTTATATACTGTATATAACATATATTTGGTGTAATTTCATATTTTATGTACGGTTTATAGTATATATTTCGTGACATTTGATATTTTATGTACAGTATATAATATATATTTGTTGAAATTTGATATTTTATGTACAGTATATAATATATATTTGCTGAAATTTTATATTTTATGTACAGTGTATAATATATATTTGGTGTACTTTCATATTTTATGTACAGTATATAGTATATATTTGGTGACATTTCATATTTTATGAACAATAGGTAAGATATGTTTGTTGAAATTTGATATTTTATGGACAGTATATAATATATATTGGGTGAAGTTTGATATTATAGGTACAGTATATAATATATATTTGGTGAAATTTGATATTTTATGTACAGTATATAATATATATTTGGTGAAATTTGATATTTTATGTACGGTACATAATATATATTTGGTGTACTTTCATATTTTATGTACAGTATATAGTATATATCTGGTGAAATTTGATATTTTTTGCACAGTATATAGCAGATATGTGGTGAAATTTGATATTATATGTACAGTATATAATATACTTTGGGTTAAATTTGATATTTTGTGTACAGTATATAATATATATTTGGTGAAATTTGATATTTTATGTACAGTATTTAATATATATTTGGTGAAATTTGATATTTTATATACAGTATCTAATATATATTTGGTATCCTTTCATATTTTATGTACAGTATAAAATATATACTTGATGTACTTTCATATTTTATGTACAGCAAATAATACATATTTGTTGAAATTTGATATTTTATATACAGTATATAATATATATTTGGCGAAATTTGATATTAATTGTACAGTATATAATATATATTTGGTGAAATTTGACATTTTATGTACAGTATATATATATTTGGTGTACTTTCATATTTTATGTACAGTATATAGTATATATTTGGTGAAATTTGATATTTTTTGCACAGTATATAGCAGATATTTGGTGAAATTTGATATTATATGTACAGTATATAATATACTTTGGGTTAAATTTGATATTTTGTCTACATTATATAATATATATTTGGTGAAATTTGATATTTTATGTACAGTATATAATATATACTTGGTGAAATTTGATATTTTATATACAGTATTTAATATATATTTGGTGTACTTTCATAATTTATGTACAGTATAAAATACATTCTTGATGTACTTTCATATTTTATGTACAGCAAATAATACATATTTGTTGTATTTTGATATTTTATATACAGTATATAATATATATTTGGCGAAATTTGATATTAATTGTACAGTATATAATATATATTTGGTGAAATTTGATATTTTATGTACAGTATGTAAAATATATTTGGTGAAATTTGATATTTTATGTACAGTATATAATATATATTTGGTGTACTTTCATATTTTATGTACAGTATAAAATATATACTTGATGTACTTTCAAGTTTTATGTGCAGTATATAATAAATATTTGGGGTTCCTTCATATTTTATGTACAGTATATAATATATATTTTGTGAAATTTGATATTTCATCTACTGTATATAAGATATCGTTGGTGAAATTTGATATTTTATGTACAGTATATGATATATAATTGGTGTACTTTCATATTTTACTTGTAGTATATAATACCTATTTGGTGTACTTTGATATTTTATGTACAGTGCATAATATATAGGTGTAGTTTCATATTTTATGTACAGTATATGGTATATAATTCCTGAAATTTGATATTATATGTACAGTATATGATATGTTTTTGGTGTAATTTGATATTATATGTACAATATATAGTATGTATTTGGTGAAATTTTATATTTTATGTACAGTATATAATATATGTTTGGTGTACTTTCATATTTTATGTACAGTATATAGTATATATTAGGTGAAATTTGATTTTTTATGTACATTATATAACAGATATTTGGTGAAATGTGATATTATATGTACAGTATATTATGTTTTTGGTGAAATTTGATATTTTATGTACAGTATATAAGATATATTTGGTGAAATTTTATATTTTATAAACAGTATATATTGTATATTTTGTGTACTTTCATATTTTATGTACAGTGTAGAGAATATATTTGGTGACATTTGATATTTTATGTACAGTATGTAATATAAATTTGTTGAAATTTGATATTTTATGTACAGTATGTAATATATATTTGGTGTACTTTCATATTTTAAGTACAGTATAAAATATATACTTGATGTAGTTTCATATTTTATGTACAGAAAATAATATATATTTGTTGAAATTTCTTATTTTATGTACAGTATATAATATATATTTGGTGAAATTTGATATTATAGGTACAGTATATAATATATATTTGGTGAAATTTGATATTTTTTGAACTGTATATAATATATATTTGGTGAAATTTCATACTTTATGTACAGTATAAAACATATATTTGGTGAAATTTGATATTTTATGTTCAGTATATAATATATATTTGGTGTACTTTCATATTTTATGTGCAGTATAAAATATATACTTGATGTACTTTCATATTTTATGTAAGAAAATAATACATATTTGTTGAAATTTGATATTTTATGTACAGTATATAATTTATATTTGGTGCAATTTTCTGTTTTATGTACTCTATATCATATATATTTGGTGTACTTCCCAGTTTTATGTACAGTATATAATATATATTTGGTGAAATTTGATATTATAGGTACAGTATATAATATATATTTGGTGAAATTTGATATTTTACTTACAGTATATAATATATATTTGCTGTATTTTCATATTTTATATACAGTATATAATATATATTTGGTGACATTTGATATTTTATGAACAATATGTAAGATATGTTTGTTGAAATTTGAAATTTTGTGTACAGTATATAATATATATTTGGTGAAATTTGATGTTATAAGTACAGTATATAATATATATTTGGTGAAATTTGATATTTAATGTACAGTATATAATATATATTTGGTGAAATTTGATATTTTATGTACAGTATATAAGATATATTTGGTGAAATTTGATATTTTATATACTATATATATATTTGGTGTACTTTCCTATTTTATGTACATATATAGTATATATTTGGTGAAATTCGATATTTTTTGCACAGTACATAGTAGATATTTGGTGAAATTTGATATTATATGTACAGTATATAGTATACTTTGGGTTAAACTTGATATTTTGTGTACAGTATATAATATATATTTGGTGAAATTTGATATTTTATGTACAGTATATAATATATATTTCATGAAATTTGATATTTTATATACAGTATGTAATATATATTTGGTGTACTTTCATATTTTATGTACAGTATAAAATATATACTTGATGTACTTTCATATTTTATGTACAGCAAATAATACATATTTGTTGAAATTTGATATTTTATATACAGTATATAATATATATTTGGCGAAATTTGATATTAATTGTACACTATATAATATATATTTGGTGAAATTTGATATTTTATGTACAGTATATAAAATATATTTGGTGAAATTTGATATTTTATGTACAGTATATAATATATATTTGGTGTACTTTCATATTTTATGTACAGTATAAAATATATACCTGATGTACTTTCAAGTTTTATGTGCATTATATAATAAGTATTTGGGGTACCTTCATAGTTTATGTACAGTATATAATATATATTTTGTGAAATTTGATATTTCATCTACTGTATATAAGATATAGTTGTTGAAATTTGATATTTTATGTACAGCATATGATATATAATTGGTGTACTTTCATATTTTACTTGCAGTATATAATACATATTTGGTGTACTTTGATATTTTATGTACAGTGCATAATATATAGGTGTAGTTTCATATTTTATGTACAGTATATGGTATATAATTCCTGAAATTTGATATTATATGTACAGTATATGATATGTATTTGGTGTAATTTGATATTATATGTACAATATATAATATGTATTTGGTGAAATTTTATATTTTATGTACAGTATATAATATATATTTGGTGTACTTTCATATTTTATGTACAGTATATAGTATATATTAGGTGAAATTTGATTTTTTATGTACATTATATAACAGATATTTGGTGAAATGTGATATTATATGTACAGTATATTATGTTTTTGGTGAAATTTGATATTTTATGTACAGTATATAAGATATATTTGGTGAAATTTTATATTTTATAAACAGTATATATTGTATATTTTGTGTACTTTCATATTTTATGTACAGTGTATAGAATATATTTGGTGACATTTGATATTTTATGTACAGTATGTAATATAAATTTGTTGAAATTTGATATTTTATGTACAGTATGTAATATATATTTGGTGTATTTTCATATTTTAAGTACAGTATAAAATATATACTTGATGTAGTTTCATATTTTATGTACAGAAAATAATATATATTTGTTGAAATTTGTTATTTTATGTACAGTATATAATATATATTTGGTGAAATTTGATATTATAGGTACAGTATATAATATATATTTGGTGAAATTTGATATTTTTTGAACTGTATATAATATATATTTGGTGAAATTTCATACTTTATGTACAGTATAAAACATATATTTGGTGAAATTTGATATTTTATGTACTGTATATAATATATATTTGGTGTACTTTCATATTTTATGTGCAGTATAAAATATATACTTGATGTACTTTCATATTTTATGTAAGAAAATAATACATATTTGTTGAAATTTGATATTTTATGTACAGTATATAATTTATATTTGGTGCAATTTTCTGTTTTATGTACTCTATATCATATATATTTGGTGTACTTACCAGTTTTATGTACAGTATATAATATATATTTGGTGAAATTTGATATTATAGGTACAGTATATAATATATATTTGGTGAAATTTGATATTTTACTTACAGTATATAATATATATTTGCTGTATTTTCATATTTTATGTACAGTATATAATATATATTTGGTGACATTTGATATTTTATGAACAATATGTAAGATATGTTTGTTGAAATTTGAAATTTTGTGTACAGTATATAATATATATTTGGTGAAATTTGATGTTATAAGTACAGTATATAATATATATTTGGTGAAATTTGATATTTAATGTACAGTATATAATATATATTTGGTGAAATTTGATATTTTATGTACAGTATATAAGATATATTTGGTGAAATTTGATATTTTATATACTATATATATATTTGGTGTACTTTCCTATTTTATGTACATATATAGTATATATTTGGTGAAATTCGATATTTTTTGCACAGTACATAGTAGATATTTGGTGAAATTTGATATTATATGTACAGTATATAGTATACTTTGGGTTAAATTTGATATTTTGTGTACAGTATATAATATATATTTGGTGAAATTTGATATTTTATGTACAGTATATAATATATATTTCGTGAAATTTGATATTTTATATACAGTATGTAATATATATTTGGTGTACTTTCATATTTTATGTACAGTATAAAATATATACCTGATGTACTTTCAAGTTTTATGTGCAGTATATAATAAATATTTGGGGTGCTTACTTATTTTATGTACAGTATATAATACATATTTTGTGAAATTTGATATTTCATCTACTGTATATAAGATATAGTTGGTGAAATTTGATATTTTATCTACAGTATATGATATATAATTGGTGTACTTTCATATTTTACTTGCAGTTTATAACACATATTTGGTGTACTTTCATATTTTATGTACAGTATATAGTATATATTTGTTGACATTTGATATTTTATGTACGGTATATAATATATATTTGTTGAAATTTGATATTTTATGTAAAGTATATAATATATATTTGGTGAAATTTTATATTTTATGTACACTAGATACTATATATTTGGTGTACTTTCATATTTTATGTACAGTACATACTATATATTTGGTGACATTTGATATTATATGTACAATATATAAGATATGTTTGTTGACATTTGATATTTTATGTACAGTATATAATATATATTTGGTGAAATTTGATATTTTATGTACAGTATATAATATATATATGGTGAAATTTGATAATTTAGGTACAGTATAAAAGATATATTTGTTGAAATTTGGTATTTTATGTACAGTATATAATATATATTTGGTGAAATTTGATATTTCACCCACAGTATATAATATATATTTGATGAAATTTGAGATTTTATGTACGGTATATGATATATATTTGGTGTACTTTCATATTTTACTTATAGTATATAATATATATTTGGTGTACTTTGATATTTTATGCACAGTATATAATATATATTGGTGTAGTTTCATACTTTATGTAGAGTATATAGTATATAATTGCTGAAATTTGATATTTTATATACAGTATATAATATGTATTTTGTGTAATCTGATATTATATGTAAAGTATATAATATATATTTGGTGAAATTTTATATTTTATATAAAGTATATAACATATATTTGGTGTAATTTCATATTTTATGTACAGTATATAGTATATATTTGGTGACATTTGATATTTTATGTACAGTATATAATATATATTTGCTGAAATTTGATATTTTATTTACAGTAAATAATATATATTTGGTGAAATTTTATATTTTATGTACAGTGTATAATATATATTTGGTGTACTTTCATATTTTATGTACAGTATATAGTATATAGTTGGTGACATTAAATATTTTATGTACAGTAGATAATATATATTTGTTGAAATTTGACATTTTATATACAGTATATAATATATATTTGGTGAAATTTTATATTTTACTTACAGTATATAATATATATTTGGTGTATTTTCATATTTTATGTACAGTATAAAATATATATATGGTGACATTTGATATTTTATCAACAATATGTAAGATATGTTTGTTGAAATTTGATATTTTATGTACAGTATATAATATATATTTGGTGAAATTTGATATTATAGGTACAGTATATAATATATATTTGGTGAAATTTGATATTTTATGTACGGTATATAATATATATTTGGTGAAATTTGATATTTTATGTACAGTATATAATATATATTTGGTGAAATTTGACATTTTACGGACAGTATATATATATTTGGTGTACTTTCATATTTTATGTACAGTATATAGTATATATTTGGTGAAATTTGATATTTTTTGCACAGTATATAGCAGATATTTGGTGAAATTTGATATTATATGTACAGTATATAATATACTTTGGGTTAAATTTGATATTTTGTCTACATTATATAATATATATTTGGTGAAATTTGATATTTTATGTACAGTATATAATATATACTTGGTGAAATTTGATATTTTATATACAGTATTTAATATATATTTGGTGTACTTTCATATTTTATGTACAGTATAAAATATATTCTTGATGTACTTTAATATTTTATGTACAGCAAATAATACATATTTGTTGTATTTTGATATTTTATATACAGTATATAATATATATTTGGCGAAATTTGATATTAATTGTACAGTATATAATATATATTTGGTGAAATTTGATATTTTATGTGCAGTATATAAAATATATTTGGTGAAATTTGATATTTTATGTACAGTATATAATATATATTTGGTGTACTTTCATATTTTATGTACAGTATAAAATATATACTTGATGTACTTTCAAGTTTTATGTGCAGTATATAATAAATATTTGGGGTTCCTTCATATTTTATGTACAGTATATAATATATATTTTGTGAAATTTAATATTTCATCTACTGTATATAAGATATCGTTGGTGAAATTTGATATTTTATGTACAGTATATGATATATAATTGGTGTACTTTCATATTTTACTTGCAGTATATAATACCTATTTGGTGTACTTTGATATTTTATGTACAGTGCATAATATATAGGTGTAGTTTCATATTTTATGTACAGTATATGGTATATAATTCCTGAAATTTGATATTATATGTACAGTATATGATATGTATTTGGTGTAACTTGATATTATATGTACAATATATAATATGTATTTGGTGAAATTTTATATTTTATGTACAGTATATAATATATGTTTGGTGTACTTTCATATTTTATGTACAGTATATAGTATATATTAGGTGAAATTTGATTTTTTATGTACATTATATAACAGATATTTGGTGAAATGTGATATTATATGTACAGTATATTATGTTTTTGGTGAAATTTGATATTTTATGTACAGTATATAAGATATATTTGGTGAAATTTTATATTTTATAAACAGTATATATTGTATATTTTGTGTACTTTCATATTTTATGTACAGTGTATAGAATATATTTGGTGACATTTGATATTTTATGTACAGTATGTAATATAAATTTGTTGAAATTTGATATTTTATGTACAGTATGTAATATATATTTGGTGTACTTTCATATTTTAAGTACAGTATAAAATATATACTTGATGTAGTTTCATATTTTATGTACAGAATATAATATATATTTGTTGAAATTTGTTATTTTATGTACAGTATATAATATATATTTGGTGAAATTTGATATTATAGGTACAGTATATAATATATATTTGGTGAAATTTGATATTTTTTGAACTGTATATAATATATATTTGGTGAAATTTCATACTTTATGTACAGTATAAAACATATATTTGGTGAAATTTGATATTTTATGTACAGTATATAATATATATTAGGTGTACTTTCATATTTTATGTGCAGTATAAAATATATACTTGATGTACTTTCATATTTTATGTAAGAAAATAATACATATTTGTTGAAATTTGATATTTTATGTACAGTATATAATTTATATTTGGTGCAATTTTATATTTTATGTACTCTATATCATATATATTTGGTGTACTTACCAGTTTTATGTACAGTATATAATATATATTTGGTGAAATTTGATATTATAGGTACAGTATATAATATATATTTGGTGAAATTTGATATTTTACTTACAGTATATAATATATATTTGCTGTATTTTCATATTTTATGTACAGTATATAATATATATTTGGTGACATTTGATATTTTATGAACAATATGTAAGATATGTTTGTTGAAATTTGAAATTTTGTGTACAGTATATAATTTATATTTGGTGAAATTTGATGTTATAAGTACAGTATATAATATATATTTGGTGAAATTTGATATTTTATGTACAGTATATAATATATATTTGGTGAAATTTGATATTTTATGTACAGTATATAAGATATATTTGGTGAAATTTAATATTTTATATACTATATATATATTTGGTGTACTTTCCTATTTTATGTACATATATAGTATATATTTGGTGAAATTCGATATTTTTTGCACAGTACATAGTAGATATTTGGTGAAATTTGATATTATATGTACAGTATATAGTATACTTTGGGTTAAATTTCATATTTTGTGTACAGTATATAATATATATTTGGTGAAATTTGATATTTTATGTACAGTACATAATATATATTTCGTGAAATTTGATATTTTATATACAGTATGTAATATATATTTGGTGTACTTTCATATTTTATGTACAGTATAAAATATATACCTGATGTACTTTCAAGTTTTATGTGCAGTATATAATAAATATTTGGGGTGCTTACTTATTTTATGTACAGTATATAATACATATTTTGTGAAATTTGATATTTCATCTACTGTATATAAGATATAGTTGGTGAAATTTGATATTTTATCTACAGTATATGATATATAATTGGTGTACTTTCATATTTTACTTGCAGTTTATAACACATATTTGGTGTACTTTCATATTTTATGTACAGTATATAGTATATATTTGTTGACATTTGATATTTTATGTACGGTATATAATATATATTTGTTGAAATTTGATATTTTATGTAAAGTATATAATATATATTTGGTGAAATTTTATATTTTATGTACACTAGATACTATATATTTGGTGTACTTTCATATTTTATGTACAGTACATAGTATATATTTGGTGACATTTGATATTTTATGTACAATATATAAGATATGTTTGTTGAAATTTGATATTTTATGTAGAGTATATAATATATATTTGGTGAAATTTGATATTTTATGTACAGTATATAATATATATTTGGTGAAATTTGATAATTTAGGTACAGTATAAAAGATATATTTGTTGAAATTTGATATTTTATGTACAGTATATAATATATATTTGGTGAAATTTGATATTTCACCCACAGTATATAATATATATTTGATGAAATTTGAGATTTTATGTACGGTATATGATATATATTTGGTGTACTTTCATATTTTACTTATAGTATATAATATATATTTGGTGTACTTTGATATTTTATGCACAGTATATAATATATATTGGTGTAGTTTCATACTTTATGTAGAGTATATAGTATATAATTGCTGAAATTTGATATTTTATATACAGTATATAATATGTATTTTGTGTAATCTGATATTATATTTAAAGTATATAATATATATTTGGTGAAATTTTATATTTTATATAAAGTATATAACATATATTTGGTGTAATTTCATATTTTATGTACAGTATATAGTATATATTTGGTGACATTTGATATTTTATGTACAGTATATAATATATATTTGCTGAAATTTGATATTTTATTTACAGTAAATAATATATATTTGGTGAAATTTTATATTTTATGTACAGTGTATAATATATATTTGGTGTCCTTTCATATTTTATGTACAGTATATAGTATATAGTTGGTGACATTAAATATTTTATGTACAGTAGATAATATATATTTGTTGAAATTTGACATTTTATATACAGTATATAATATATATTTGGTGAAATTTTATATTTTACTTACAGTATATAATATATATTTGGTGTATTTTCATATTTTATGTACAGTATAAAATATATATATGGTGACATTTGATATTTTATCAACAATATGTAAGATATGTTTGTTGAAATTTGATATTTTATGTACAGTATATAATATATATTTGGTGAAATTTGATATTATAGGTACAGTATATAATATATATTTGGTGAAATTTGATATTTTATGTACGGTATATAATATATATTTGGTGAAATTTGATATTTTATGTACAGTATATAATATATATTTGGTGAAATTTGACATTTTACGGACAGTATATATATATTTGGTGTACTTTCATATTTTATGTACAGTATATAGTATATATTTGGTGAAATTTGATATTTTTTGCACAGTATATAGCAGATATTTGGTGAAATTTGATATTATATGTACAGTATATAATATACTTTGGGTTAAATTTGATATTTTGTCTACATTATATAATATATATTTGGTGAAATTTGATATTTTATGTACAGTATGTAATATATACTTGGTGAAATTTGATATTTTATATACAGTATTTAATATATATTTGGTGTACTTTCATATTTTATGTACAGTATAAAATATATTCTTGATGTACTTTAATATTTTATGTACAGCAAATAATACATATTTGTTGTATTTTGATATTTTATATACAGTATATAATATATATTTGGCGAAATTTGATATTAATTGTACAGTATATAATATATATTTGGTGAAATTTGATATTTTATGTGCAGTATATAAAATATATTTGGTGAAATTTGATATTTTATGTACAGTATATAATATATATTTGGTGTACTTTCATATTTTATGTACAGTATAAAATATATACTTGATGTACTTTCAAGTTTTATGTGCAGTATATAATAAATATTTGGGGTTCCTTCATATTTTATGTACAGTATATAATATATATTTTGTGAAATTTAATATTTCATCTACTGTATATAAGATATCGTTGGTGAAATTTGATATTTTATGTACAGTATATGATATATAATTGGTGTACTTTCATATTTTACTTGCAGTATATAATACCTATTTGGTGTACTTTGATATTTTATGTACAGTGCATAATATATAGGTGTAGTTTCATATTTTATGTACAGTATATGGTATATAATTCCTGAAATTTGATATTATATGTACAGTATATGATATGTATTTGGTGTAACTTGATATTATATGTACAATATATAATATGTATTTGGTGAAATTTTATATTTTATGTACAGTATATAATATATGTTTGGTGTACTTTCATATTTTATGTACAGTATATAGTATATATTAGGTGAAATTTGATTTTTTATGTACATTATATAACAGATATTTGGTGAAATGTGATATTATATGTACAGTATATTATGTTTTTGGTGAAATTTGATATTTTATGTACAGTATATAAGATATATTTGGTGAAATTTTATATTTTATAAACAGTATATATTGTATATTTTGTGTACTTTCATATTTTATGTACAGTGTATAGAATATATTTGGTGACATTTGATATTTTATGTACAGTATGTAATATAAATTTGTTGAAATTTGATATTTTATGTACAGTATGTAATATATATTTGGTGTACTTTCATATTTTAAGTACAGTATAAAATATATACTTGATGTAGTTTCATATTTTATGTACAGAATATAATATATATTTGTTGAAATTTGTTATTTTATGTACAGTATATAATATATATTTGGTGAAATTTGATATTATAGGTACAGTATATAATATATATTTGGTGAAATTTGATATTTTTTGAACTGTATATAATATATATTTGGTGAAATTTCATACTTTATGTACAGTATAAAACATATATTTGGTGAAATTTGATATTTTATGTACAGTATATAATATATATTAGGTGTACTTTCATATTTTATGTGCAGTATAAAATATATACTTGATGTACTTTCATATTTTATGTAAGAAAATAATACATATTTGTTGAAATTTGATATTTTATGTACAGTATATAATTTATATTTGGTGCAATTTTATATTTTATGTACTCTATATCATATATATTTGGTGTACTTACCAGTTTTATGTACAGTATATAATATATATTTGGTGAAATTTGATATTATAGGTACAGTATATAATATATATTTGGTGAAATTTGATATTTTACTTACAGTATATAATATATATTTGCTGTATTTTCATATTTTATGTACAGTATATAATATATATTTGGTGACATTTGATATTTTATGAACAATATGTAAGATATGTTTGTTGAAATTTGAAATTTTGTGTACAGTATATAATTTATATTTGGTGAAATTTGATGTTATAAGTACAGTATATAATATATATTTGGTGAAATTTGATATTTTATGTACAGTATATAATATATATTTGGTGAAATTTGATATTTTATGTACAGTATATAAGATATATTTGGTGAAATTTAATATTTTATATACTATATATATATTTGGTGTACTTTCCTATTTTATGTACATATATAGTATATATTTGGTGAAATTCGATATTTTTTGCACAGTACATAGTAGATATTTGGTGAAATTTGATATTATATGTACAGTATATAGTATACTTTGGGATAAATTTCATATTTTGTGTACAGTATATAATATATATTTGGTGAAATTTGATATTTTATGTACAGTACATAATATATATTTCGTGAAATTTGATATTTTATATACAGTATGTAATATATATTTGGTGTACTTTCATATTTTATGTACAGTATAAAATATATACCTGATGTACTTTCAAGTTTTATGTGCAGTATATAATAAATATTTGGGGTGCTTACTTATTTTATGTACAGTATATAATACATATTTTGTGAAATTTGATATTTCATCTACTGTATATAAGATAAAGTTGGTGAAATTTGATATTTTATCTACAGTATATGATATATAATTGGTGTACTTTCATATTTTACTTGCAGTTTATAACACATATTTGGTGTACTTTCATATTTTATGTACAGTATATAGTATATATTTGTTGACATTTGATATTTTATGTACGGTATATAATATATATTTGTTGAAATTTGATATTTTATGTAAAGTATATAATATATATTTGGTGAAATTTTATATTTTATGTACACTAGATACTATATATTTGGTGTACTTTCATATTTTATGTACAGTACATAGTATATATTTGGTGACATTTGATATTTTATGTACAATATATAAGATATGTTTGTTGAAATTTGATATTTTATGTAGAGTATATAATATATATTTGGTGAAATTTGATATTTTATGTACAGTATATAATATATATTTGGTGAAATTTGATAATTTAGGTACAGTATAAAAGATATATTTGTTGAAATTTGATATTTTATGTACAGTATATAATATATATTTGGTGAAATTTGATATTTCACCCACAGTATATAATATATATTTGATGAAATTTGAGATTTTATGTACGGTATATGATATATATTTGGTGTACTTTCATATTTTACTTATAGTATATAATATATATTTGGTGTACTTTGATATTTTATGCACAGTATATAATATATATTGGTGTAGTTTCATACTTTATGTAGAGTATATAGTATATAATTGCTGAAATTTGATATTTTATATACAGTATATAATATGTATTTTGTGTAATCTGATATTATATTTAAAGTATATAATATATATTTGGTGAAATTTTATATTTTATATAAAGTATATAACATATATTTGGTGTAATTTCATATTTTATGTACAGTATATAGTATATATTTGGTGACATTTGATATTTTATGTACAGTATATAATATATATTTGCTGAAATTTGATATTTTATTTACAGTAAATAATATATATTTGGTGAAATTTTATATTTTATGTACAGTGTATAATATATATTTGGTGTCCTTTCATATTTTATGTACAGTATATAGTATATAGTTGGTGACATTAGATATTTTATGTACAGTAGATAATATATATTTGTTGAAATTTGACATTTTATATACAGTATATAATATATATTTGGTGAAATTTTATATTTTACTTACAGTATATAATATATATTTGGTGTATTTTCATATTTTATGTACAGTATATAATATATATATGGTGACATTTGATATTTTATCAACAATATGTAAGATATGTTTGTTGAAATTTGATATTTTATGTACAGTATATAATATATATTTGGTGAAATTTGATATTATAGGTACAGTATATAATATATATTTGGTGAAATTTGATATTTTATGTACGGTATATAATATATATTTGGTGAAATTTGATATTTTATGTACAGTATATAATATATATTTGGTGAAATTTGACATTTTATGTACAGTATATATATATTTGGTGTACTTTCATATTTTATGTACAGTATATAGTATATATTTGGTGAAATTTGATATTTTTTGCACAGTATATAGCAGATATTTGGTGAAATTTGATATTATATGTACAGTATATAATATACTTTGGGTTAAATTTGATATTTTGTCTACATTATATAATATATATTTGGTGAAATTTGATATTTTATGTACAGTATATAATATATACTTGGTGAAATTTGATAGTTTATATACAGTATTTAATATATATTTGGTGTACTTTCATATTTTATGTACAGTATAAAATATATACTTGATGTACTTTCATATTTTATGTACAGCAAATAATACATATTTGTTGTATTTTGATATTTTATATACAGTATATAATGTATATTTGGTGAAATTTGATATTAATTGTACAGTATATAATATATATTTGGTGAAATTTGATATTTTATGTACAGTATATAAAATATATTTGGTGAAATTTGATATTTTATGTACAGTATATAATATATATTTGGTGTACTTTCATATTTTATGTACAGTATAAAATATATACTTGATGTACTTTCAAGTTTTATGTGCAGTATATAATAAATATTTGGGGTTCCTTCATATTTTATGTACAGTATATAATATATATTTTGTGAAATTTGATATTTCATCTACTGTATATAAGATATCGTTGGTGAAATTTGATATTTTATGTACAGTATATGATATATAATTGGTGTACTTTCATATTTTACTTGTAGTATATAATACCTATTTGGTGTACTTTGATATTTTATGTACAGTGCATAATATATAGGTGTAGTTTCATATTTTATGTACAGTATATGGTATATAATTCCTGAAATTTGATATTATATGTACAGTATATGATATGTATTTGGTGTAATTTGATATTATATGTACAATATATAGTATGTATTTGGTGAAATTTTATATTTTATGTACAGTATATAATATATATTTGGTGTACTTTCATATTTTATGTACAGTATATAGTATATATTAGGTGAAATTTGATTTTTTATGTACATTATATAACAGATATTTGGTGAAATGTGATATTATATGTACAGTATATTATGTTTTTGGTGAAATTTGATATTTTATGTACAGTATATAAGATATATTTGGTGAAATTTTATATTTTATAAACAGTATATATTGTATATTTTGTGTACTTTCATATTTTATGTACAGTGTAGAGAATATATTTGGTGACATTTGATATTTTATGTACAGTATGTAATATAAATTTGTTGAAATTTGATATTTTATGTACAGTATGTAATATATATTTGGTGTACTTTCATATTTTAAGTACAGTATAAAATATATACTTGATGTAGTTTCATATTTTATGTACAGAAAATAATATATATTTGTTGAAATTTCTTATTTTATGTACAGTATATAATATATATTTGGTGAAATTTGATATTATAGGTACAGTATATAATATATATTTGGTGAAATTTGATATTTTTTGAACTGTATATAATATATATTTGGTGAAATTTCATACTTTATGTACAGTATAAAACATATATTTGGTGAAATTTGATATTTTATGTACAGTATATAATATATATTTGGTGTACTTTCATATTTTATGTGCAGTATAAAATATATACTTGATGTACTTTCATATTTTATGTAAGAAAATAATACATATTTGTTGAAATTTGATATTTTATGTACAGTATATAATTTATATTTGGTGCAATTTTCTGTTTTATGTACTCTATATCATATATATTTGGTGTACTTCCCAGTTTTATGTACAGTATATAATATATATTTGGTGAAATTTGATATTATAGGTACAGTATATAATATATATTTGGTGAAATTTGATATTTTACTTACAGTATATAATATATATTTGCTGTATTTTCATATTTTATGTACAGTATATAATATATATTTGGTTACATTTGATATTTTATGAACAATATGTAAGATATGTTTGTTGAAATTTGAAATTTTGTGTACAGTATATAATATATATTTGGTGAAATTTGATGTTATAAGTACAGTATATAATATATATTTGGTGAAATTTGATATTTAATGTACAGTATATAATATATATTTGGTGAAATTTGATATTTTATGTACAGTATATAAGATATATTTGGTGAAATTTGATATTTTATATACTATATATATATTTGGTGTACTTTCCTATTTTATGTACATATATAGTATATATTTGGTGAAATTCGATATTTTTTGCACAGTACATAGTAGATATTTGGTGAAATTTGATATTATATGTACAGTATATAGTATACTTTGGGTTAAACTTGATATTTTGTGTACAGTATATAATATATATTTGGTGAAATTTGATATTTTATGTACAGTATATAATATATATTTCGTGAAATTTGATATTTTATATACAGTATGTAATATATATTTGGTGTACTTTCATATTTTATGTACAGTATAAAATATATACTTGATGTACTTTCATATTTTATGTACAGCAAATAATACATATTTGTTGAAATTTGATATTTTATATACAGTATATAATATATATTTGGCGAAATTTGATATTAATTGTACACTATATAATATATATTTGGTGAAATTTGATATTTTATGTACAGTATATAAAATATATTTGGTGAAATTTGATATTTTATGTACAGTATATAATATATATTTGGTGTACTTTCATATTTTATGTACAGTATAAAATATATACCTGATGTACTTTCAAGTTTTATGTGCATTATATAATAAGTATTTGGGGTACCTTCATAGTTTATGTACAGTATATAATATATATTTTGTGAAATTTGATATTTCATCTACTGTATATAAGATATAGTTGTTGAAATTTGATATTTTATGTACAGCATATGATATATAATTGGTGTACTTTCATATTTTACTTGCAGTATATAATACATATTTGGTGTACTTTGATATTTTATGTACAGTGCATAATATATAGGTGTAGTTTCATATTTTATGTACAGTATATGGTATATAATTCCTGAAATTTGATATTATATGTACAGTATATGATATGTATTTGGTGTAATTTGATATTATATGTACAATATATAATATGTATTTGGTGAAATTTTATATTTTATGTACAGTATATAATATATATTTGGTGTACTTTCATATTTTATGTACAGTATATAGTATATATTAGGTGAAATTTGATTTTTTATGTACATTATATAACAGATATTTGGTGAAATGTGATATTATATGTACAGTATATTATGTTTTTGGTGAAATTTGATATTTTATGTACAGTATATAAGATATATTTGGTGAAATTTTATATTTTATAAACAGTATATATTGTATATTTTGTGTACTTTCATATTTTATGTACAGTGTAGAGAATATATTTGGTGACATTTGATATTTTATGTACAGTATGTAATATAAATTTGTTGAAATTTGATATTTTATGTACAGTATGTAATATATATTTGGTGTACTTTCATATTTTAAGTACAGTATAAAATATATACTTGATGTAGTTTCATATTTTATGTACAGAAAATAATATATATTTGTTGAAATTTCTTATTTTATGTACAGTATATAATATATATTTGGTGAAATTTGATATTATAGGTACAGTATATAATATATATTTGGTGAAATTTGATATTTTTTGAACTGTATATAATATATATTTGGTGAAATTTCATACTTTATGTACAGTATAAAACATATATTTGGTGAAATTTGATATTTTATGTTCAGTATATAATATATATTTGGTGTACTTTCATATTTTATGTGCAGTATAAAATATATACTTGATGTACTTTCATATTTTATGTAAGAAAATAATACATATTTGTTGAAATTTGATATTTTATGTACAGTATATAATTTATATTTGGTGCAATTTTCTGTTTTATGTACTCTATATCATATATATTTGGTGTACTTCCCAGTTTTATGTACAGTATATAATATATATTTGGTGAAATTTGATATTATAGGTACAGTATATAATATATATTTGGTGAAATTTGATATTTTACTTACAGTATATAATATATATTTGCTGTATTTTCATATTTTATATACAGTATATAATATATATTTGGTGACATTTGATATTTTATGAACAATATGTAAGATATGTTTGTTGAAATTTGAAATTTTGTGTACAGTATATAATATATATTTGGTGAAATTTGATGTTATAAGTACAGTATATAATATATATTTGGTGAAATTTGATATTTAATGTACAGTATATAATATATATTTGGTGAAATTTGATATTTTATGTACAGTATATAAGATATATTTGGTGAAATTTGATATTTTATATACTATATATATATTTGGTGTACTTTCCTATTTTATGTACATATATAGTATATATTTGGTGAAATTCGATATTTTTTGCACAGTACATAGTAGATATTTGGTGAAATTTGATATTATATGTACAGTATATAGTATACTTTGGGTTAAACTTGATATTTTGTGTACAGTATATAATATATATTTGGTGAAATTTGATATTTTATGTACAGTATATAATATATATTTCGTGAAATTTGATATTTTATATACAGTATGTAATATATATTTGGTGTACTTTCATATTTTATGTACAGTATAAAATATATACTTGATGTACTTTCATATTTTATGTACAGCAAATAATACATATTTGTTGAAATTTGATATTTTATATACAGTATATAATATATATTTGGCGAAATTTGATATTAATTGTACACTATATAATATATATTTGGTGAAATTTGATATTTTATGTACAGTATATAAAATATATTTGGTGAAATTTGATATTTTATGTACAGTATATAATATATATTTGGTGTACTTTCATATTTTATGTACAGTATAAAATATATACCTGATGTACTTTCAAGTTTTATGTGCATTATATAATAAGTATTTGGGGTACCTTCATAGTTTATGTACAGTATATAATATATATTTTGTGAAATTTGATATTTCATCTACTGTATATAAGATATAGTTGTTGAAATTTGATATTTTATGTACAGCATATGATATATAATTGGTGTACTTTCATATTTTACTTGCAGTATATAATACATATTTGGTGTACTTTGATATTTTATGTACAGTGCATAATATATAGGTGTAGTTTCATATTTTATGTACAGTATATGGTATATAATTCCTGAAATTTGATATTATATGTACAGTATATGATATGTATTTGGTGTAATTTGATATTATATGTACAATATATAATATGTATTTGGTGAAATTTTATATTTTATGTACAGTATATAATATATATTTGGTGTACTTTCATATTTTATGTACAGTATATAGTATATATTAGGTGAAATTTGATTTTTTATGTACATTATATAACAGATATTTGGTGAAATGTGATATTATATGTACAGTATATTATGTTTTTGGTGAAATTTGATATTTTATGTACAGTATATAAGATATATTTGGTGAAATTTTATATTTTATAAACAGTATATATTGTATATTTTGTGTACTTTCATATTTTATGTACAGTGTATAGAATATATTTGGTGACATTTGATATTTTATGTACAGTATGTAATATAAATTTGTTGAAATTTGATATTTTATGTACAGTATGTAATATATATTTGGTGTATTTTCATATTTTAAGTACAGTATAAAATATATACTTGATGTAGTTTCATATTTTATGTACAGAAAATAATATATATTTGTTGAAATTTGTTATTTTATGTACAGTATATAATATATATTTGGTGAAATTTGATATTATAGGTACAGTATATAATATATATTTGGTGAAATTTGATATTTTTTGAACTGTATATAATATATATTTGGTGAAATTTCATACTTTATGTACAGTATAAAACATATATTTGGTGAAATTTGATATTTTATGTACTGTATATAATATATATTTGGTGTACTTTCATATTTTATGTGCAGTATAAAATATATACTTGATGTACTTTCATATTTTATGTAAGAAAATAATACATATTTGTTGAAATTTGATATTTTATGTACAGTATATAATTTATATTTGGTGCAATTTTCTGTTTTATGTACTCTATATCATATATATTTGGTGTACTTACCAGTTTTATGTACAGTATATAATATATATTTGGTGAAATTTGATATTATAGGTACAGTATATAATATATATTTGGTGAAATTTGATATTTTACTTACAGTATATAATATATATTTGCTGTATTTTCATATTTTATGTACAGTATATAATATATATTTGGTGACATTTGATATTTTATGAACAATATGTAAGATATGTTTGTTGAAATTTGAAATTTTGTGTACAGTATATAATATATATTTGGTGAAATTTGATGTTATAAGTACAGTATATAATATATATTTGGTGAAATTTGATATTTAATGTACAGTATATAATATATATTTGGTGAAATTTGATATTTTATGTACAGTATATAAGATATATTTGGTGAAATTTGATATTTTATATACTATATATATATTTGGTGTACTTTCCTATTTTATGTACATATATAGTATATATTTGGTGAAATTCGATATTTTTTGCACAGTACATAGTAGATATTTGGTGAAATTTGATATTATATGTACAGTATATAGTATACTTTGGGTTAAATTTGATATTTTGTGTACAGTATATAATATATATTTGGTGAAATTTGATATTTTATGTACAGTATATAATATATATTTCGTGAAATTTGATATTTTATATACAGTATGTAATATATATTTGGTGTACTTTCATATTTTATGTACAGTATAAAATATATACCTGATGTACTTTCAAGTTTTATGTGCAGTATATAATAAATATTTGGGGTGCTTACTTATTTTATGTACAGTATATAATACATATTTTGTGAAATTTGATATTTCATCTACTGTATATAAGATATAGTTGGTGAAATTTGATATTTTATCTACAGTATATGATATATAATTGGTGTACTTTCATATTTTACTTGCAGTTTATAACACATATTTGGTGTACTTTCATATTTTATGTACAGTATATAGTATATATTTGTTGACATTTGATATTTTATGTACGGTATATAATATATATTTGTTGAAATTTGATATTTTATGTAAAGTATATAATATATATTTGGTGAAATTTTATATTTTATGTACACTAGATACTATATATTTGGTGTACTTTCATATTTTATGTACAGTACATACTATATATTTGGTGACATTTGATATTATATGTACAATATATAAGATATGTTTGTTGACATTTGATATTTTATGTACAGTATATAATATATATTTGGTGAAATTTGATATTTTATGTACAGTATATAATATATATATGGTGAAATTTGATAATTTAGGTACAGTATAAAAGATATATTTGTTGAAATTTGGTATTTTATGTACAGTATATAATATATATTTGGTGAAATTTGATATTTCACCCACAGTATATAATATATATTTGATGAAATTTGAGATTTTATGTACGGTATATGATATATATTTGGTGTACTTTCATATTTTACTTATAGTATATAATATATATTTGGTGTACTTTGATATTTTATGCACAGTATATAATATATATTGGTGTAGTTTCATACTTTATGTAGAGTATATAGTATATAATTGCTGAAATTTGATATTTTATATACAGTATATAATATGTATTTTGTGTAATCTGATATTATATGTAAAGTATATAATATATATTTGGTGAAATTTTATATTTTATATAAAGTATATAACATATATTTGGTGTAATTTCATATTTTATGTACAGTATATAGTATATATTTGGTGACATTTGATATTTTATGTACAGTATATAATATATATTTGCTGAAATTTGATATTTTATTTACAGTAAATAATATATATTTGGTGAAATTTTATATTTTATGTACAGTGTATAATATATATTTGGTGTACTTTCATATTTTATGTACAGTATATAGTATATAGTTGGTGACATTAAATATTTTATGTACAGTAGATAATATATATTTGTTGAAATTTGACATTTTATATACAGTATATAATATATATTTGGTGAAATTTTATATTTTACTTACAGTATATAATATATATTTGGTGTATTTTCATATTTTATGTACAGTATAAAATATATATATGGTGACATTTGATATTTTATCAACAATATGTAAGATATGTTTGTTGAAATTTGATATTTTATGTACAGTATATAATATATATTTGGTGAAATTTGATATTATAGGTACAGTATATAATATATATTTGGTGAAATTTGATATTTTATGTACGGTATATAATATATATTTGGTGAAATTTGATATTTTATGTACAGTATATAATATATATTTGGTGAAATTTGACATTTTACGGACAGTATATATATATTTGGTGTACTTTCATATTTTATGTACAGTATATAGTATATATTTGGTGAAATTTGATATTTTTTGCACAGTATATAGCAGATATTTGGTGAAATTTGATATTATATGTACAGTATATAATATACTTTGGGTTAAATTTGATATTTTGTCTACATTATATAATATATATTTGGTGAAATTTGATATTTTATGTACAGTATATAATATATACTTGGTGAAATTTGATATTTTATATACAGTATTTAATATATATTTGGTGTACTTTCATATTTTATGTACAGTATAAAATATATTCTTGATGTACTTTAATATTTTATGTACAGCAAATAATACATATTTGTTGTATTTTGATATTTTATATACAGTATATAATATATATTTGGCGAAATTTGATATTAATTGTACAGTATATAATATATATTTGGTGAAATTTGATATTTTATGTGCAGTATATAAAATATATTTGGTGAAATTTGATATTTTATGTACAGTATATAATATATATTTGGTGTACTTTCATATTTTATGTACAGTATAAAATATATACTTGATGTACTTTCAAGTTTTATGTGCAGTATATAATAAATATTTGGGGTTCCTTCATATTTTATGTACAGTATATAATATATATTTTGTGAAATTTAATATTTCATCTACTGTATATAAGATATCGTTGGTGAAATTTGATATTTTATGTACAGTATATGATATATAATTGGTGTACTTTCATATTTTACTTGCAGTATATAATACCTATTTGGTGTACTTTGATATTTTATGTACAGTGCATAATATATAGGTGTAGTTTCATATTTTATGTACAGTATATGGTATATAATTCCTGAAATTTGATATTATATGTACAGTATATGATATGTATTTGGTGTAACTTGATATTATATGTACAATATATAATATGTATTTGGTGAAATTTTATATTTTATGTACAGTATATAATATATGTTTGGTGTACTTTCATATTTTATGTACAGTATATAGTATATATTAGGTGAAATTTGATTTTTTATGTACATTATATAACAGATATTTGGTGAAATGTGATATTATATGTACAGTATATTATGTTTTTGGTGAAATTTGATATTTTATGTACAGTATATAAGATATATTTGGTGAAATTTTATATTTTATAAACAGTATATATTGTATATTTTGTGTACTTTCATATTTTATGTACAGTGTATAGAATATATTTGGTGACATTTGATATTTTATGTACAGTATGTAATATAAATTTGTTGAAATTTGATATTTTATGTACAGTATGTAATATATATTTGGTGTACTTTCATATTTTAAGTACAGTATAAAATATATACTTGATGTAGTTTCATATTTTATGTACAGAATATAATATATATTTGTTGAAATTTGTTATTTTATGTACAGTATATAATATATATTTGGTGAAATTTGATATTATAGGTACAGTATATAATATATATTTGGTGAAATTTGATATTTTTTGAACTGTATATAATATATATTTGGTGAAATTTCATACTTTATGTACAGTATAAAACATATATTTGGTGAAATTTGATATTTTATGTACAGTATATAATATATATTAGGTGTACTTTCATATTTTATGTGCAGTATAAAATATATACTTGATGTACTTTCATATTTTATGTAAGAAAATAATACATATTTGTTGAAATTTGATATTTTATGTACAGTATATAATTTATATTTGGTGCAATTTTATATTTTATGTACTCTATATCATATATATTTGGTGTACTTACCAGTTTTATGTACAGTATATAATATATATTTGGTGAAATTTGATATTATAGGTACAGTATATAATATATATTTGGTGAAATTTGATATTTTACTTACAGTATATAATATATATTTGCTGTATTTTCATATTTTATGTACAGTATATAATATATATTTGGTGACATTTGATATTTTATGAACAATATGTAAGATATGTTTGTTGAAATTTGAAATTTTGTGTACAGTATATAATTTATATTTGGTGAAATTTGATGTTATAAGTACAGTATATAATATATATTTGGTGAAATTTGATATTTTATGTACAGTATATAATATATATTTGGTGAAATTTGATATTTTATGTACAGTATATAAGATATATTTGGTGAAATTTAATATTTTATATACTATATATATATTTGGTGTACTTTCCTATTTTATGTACATATATAGTATATATTTGGTGAAATTCGATATTTTTTGCACAGTACATAGTAGATATTTGGTGAAATTTGATATTATATGTACAGTATATAGTATACTTTGGGTTAAATTTCATATTTTGTGTACAGTATATAATATATATTTGGTGAAATTTGATATTTTATGTACAGTACATAATATATATTTCGTGAAATTTGATATTTTATATACAGTATGTAATATATATTTGGTGTACTTTCATATTTTATGTACAGTATAAAATATATACCTGATGTACTTTCAAGTTTTATGTGCAGTATATAATAAATATTTGGGGTGCTTACTTATTTTATGTACAGTATATAATACATATTTTGTGAAATTTGATATTTCATCTACTGTATATAAGATATAGTTGGTGAAATTTGATATTTTATCTACAGTATATGATATATAATTGGTGTACTTTCATATTTTACTTGCAGTTTATAACACATATTTGGTGTACTTTCATATTTTATGTACAGTATATAGTATATATTTGTTGA
The DNA here is from genome assembly GCF_029281585.2 of Gorilla gorilla gorilla. Lineage (NCBI taxonomy): Eukaryota > Metazoa > Chordata > Mammalia > Primates > Hominidae > Gorilla > Gorilla gorilla. The sequence goes on along the minus strand of NC_073227.2, from coordinate 79,444,710 downwards.
CATTTGATATTTTATGTACGGTATATAATATATATTTGTTGAAATTTGATATTTTATGTAAAGTATATAATATATATTTGGTGAAATTTTATATTTTATGTACACTAGATACTATATATTTGGTGTACTTTCATATTTTATGTACAGTACATAGTATATATTTGGTGACATTTGATATTTTATGTACAATATATAAGATATGTTTGTTGAAATTTGATATTTTATGTAGAGTATATAATATATATTTGGTGAAATTTGATATTTTATGTACAGTATATAATATATATTTGGTGAAATTTGATAATTTAGGTACAGTATAAAAGATATATTTGTTGAAATTTGATATTTTATGTACAGTATATAATATATATTTGGTGAAATTTGATATTTCACCCACAGTATATAATATATATTTGATGAAATTTGAGATTTTATGTACGGTATATGATATATATTTGGTGTACTTTCATATTTTACTTATAGTATATAATATATATTTGGTGTACTTTGATATTTTATGCACAGTATATAATATATATTGGTGTAGTTTCATACTTTATGTAGAGTATATAGTATATAATTGCTGAAATTTGATATTTTATATACAGTATATAATATGTATTTTGTGTAATCTGATATTATATTTAAAGTATATAATATATATTTGGTGAAATTTTATATTTTATATAAAGTATATAACATATATTTGGTGTAATTTCATATTTTATGTACAGTATATAGTATATATTTGGTGACATTTGATATTTTATGTACAGTATATAATATATATTTGCTGAAATTTGATATTTTATTTACAGTAAATAATATATATTTGGTGAAATTTTATATTTTATGTACAGTGTATAATATATATTTGGTGTCCTTTCATATTTTATGTACAGTATATAGTATATAGTTGGTGACATTAAATATTTTATGTACAGTAGATAATATATATTTGTTGAAATTTGACATTTTATATACAGTATATAATATATATTTGGTGAAATTTTATATTTTACTTACAGTATATAATATATATTTGGTGTATTTTCATATTTTATGTACAGTATAAAATATATATATGGTGACATTTGATATTTTATCAACAATATGTAAGATATGTTTGTTGAAATTTGATATTTTATGTACAGTATATAATATATATTTGGTGAAATTTGATATTATAGGTACAGTATATAATATATATTTGGTGAAATTTGATATTTTATGTACGGTATATAATATATATTTGGTGAAATTTGATATTTTATGTACAGTATATAATATATATTTGGTGAAATTTGACATTTTACGGACAGTATATATATATTTGGTGTACTTTCATATTTTATGTACAGTATATAGTATATATTTGGTGAAATTTGATATTTTTTGCACAGTATATAGCAGATATTTGGTGAAATTTGATATTATATGTACAGTATATAATATACTTTGGGTTAAATTTGATATTTTGTCTACATTATATAATATATATTTGGTGAAATTTGATATTTTATGTACAGTATGTAATATATACTTGGTGAAATTTGATATTTTATATACAGTATTTAATATATATTTGGTGTACTTTCATATTTTATGTACAGTATAAAATATATTCTTGATGTACTTTAATATTTTATGTACAGCAAATAATACATATTTGTTGTATTTTGATATTTTATATACAGTATATAATATATATTTGGCGAAATTTGATATTAATTGTACAGTATATAATATATATTTGGTGAAATTTGATATTTTATGTGCAGTATATAAAATATATTTGGTGAAATTTGATATTTTATGTACAGTATATAATATATATTTGGTGTACTTTCATATTTTATGTACAGTATAAAATATATACTTGATGTACTTTCAAGTTTTATGTGCAGTATATAATAAATATTTGGGGTTCCTTCATATTTTATGTACAGTATATAATATATATTTTGTGAAATTTAATATTTCATCTACTGTATATAAGATATCGTTGGTGAAATTTGATATTTTATGTACAGTATATGATATATAATTGGTGTACTTTCATATTTTACTTGCAGTATATAATACCTATTTGGTGTACTTTGATATTTTATGTACAGTGCATAATATATAGGTGTAGTTTCATATTTTATGTACAGTATATGGTATATAATTCCTGAAATTTGATATTATATGTACAGTATATGATATGTATTTGGTGTAACTTGATATTATATGTACAATATATAATATGTATTTGGTGAAATTTTATATTTTATGTACAGTATATAATATATGTTTGGTGTACTTTCATATTTTATGTACAGTATATAGTATATATTAGGTGAAATTTGATTTTTTATGTACATTATATAACAGATATTTGGTGAAATGTGATATTATATGTACAGTATATTATGTTTTTGGTGAAATTTGATATTTTATGTACAGTATATAAGATATATTTGGTGAAATTTTATATTTTATAAACAGTATATATTGTATATTTTGTGTACTTTCATATTTTATGTACAGTGTATAGAATATATTTGGTGACATTTGATATTTTATGTACAGTATGTAATATAAATTTGTTGAAATTTGATATTTTATGTACAGTATGTAATATATATTTGGTGTACTTTCATATTTTAAGTACAGTATAAAATATATACTTGATGTAGTTTCATATTTTATGTACAGAATATAATATATATTTGTTGAAATTTGTTATTTTATGTACAGTATATAATATATATTTGGTGAAATTTGATATTATAGGTACAGTATATAATATATATTTGGTGAAATTTGATATTTTTTGAACTGTATATAATATATATTTGGTGAAATTTCATACTTTATGTACAGTATAAAACATATATTTGGTGAAATTTGATATTTTATGTACAGTATATAATATATATTAGGTGTACTTTCATATTTTATGTGCAGTATAAAATATATACTTGATGTACTTTCATATTTTATGTAAGAAAATAATACATATTTGTTGAAATTTGATATTTTATGTACAGTATATAATTTATATTTGGTGCAATTTTATATTTTATGTACTCTATATCATATATATTTGGTGTACTTACCAGTTTTATGTACAGTATATAATATATATTTGGTGAAATTTGATATTATAGGTACAGTATATAATATATATTTGGTGAAATTTGATATTTTACTTACAGTATATAATATATATTTGCTGTATTTTCATATTTTATGTACAGTATATAATATATATTTGGTGACATTTGATATTTTATGAACAATATGTAAGATATGTTTGTTGAAATTTGAAATTTTGTGTACAGTATATAATTTATATTTGGTGAAATTTGATGTTATAAGTACAGTATATAATATATATTTGGTGAAATTTGATATTTTATGTACAGTATATAATATATATTTGGTGAAATTTGATATTTTATGTACAGTATATAAGATATATTTGGTGAAATTTAATATTTTATATACTATATATATATTTGGTGTACTTTCCTATTTTATGTACATATATAGTATATATTTGGTGAAATTCGATATTTTTTGCACAGTACATAGTAGATATTTGGTGAAATTTGATATTATATGTACAGTATATAGTATACTTTGGGTTAAATTTCATATTTTGTGTACAGTATATAATATATATTTGGTGAAATTTGATATTTTATGTACAGTACATAATATATATTTCGTGAAATTTGATATTTTATATACAGTATGTAATATATATTTGGTGTACTTTCATATTTTATGTACAGTATAAAATATATACCTGATGTACTTTCAAGTTTTATGTGCAGTATATAATAAATATTTGGGGTGCTTACTTATTTTATGTACAGTATATAATACATATTTTGTGAAATTTGATATTTCATCTACTGTATATAAGATATAGTTGGTGAAATTTGATATTTTATCTACAGTATATGATATATAATTGGTGTACTTTCATATTTTACTTGCAGTTTATAACACATATTTGGTGTACTTTCATATTTTATGTACAGTATATAGTATATATTTGTTGACATTTGATATTTTATGTACGGTATATAATATATATTTGTTGAAATTTGATATTTTATGTAAAGTATATAATATATATTTGGTGAAATTTTATATTTTATGTACACTAGATACTATATATTTGGTGTACTTTCATATTTTATGTACAGTACATAGTATATATTTGGTGACATTTGATATTTTATGTACAATATATAAGATATGTTTGTTGAAATTTGATATTTTATGTAGAGTATATAATATATATTTGGTGAAATTTGATATTTTATGTACAGTATATAATATATATTTGGTGAAATTTGATAATTTAGGTACAGTATAAAAGATATATTTGTTGAAATTTGATATTTTATGTACAGTATATAATATATATTTGGTGAAATTTGATATTTCACCCACAGTATATAATATATATTTGATGAAATTTGAGATTTTATGTACGGTATATGATATATATTTGGTGTACTTTCATATTTTACTTATAGTATATAATATATATTTGGTGTACTTTGATATTTTATGCACAGTATATAATATATATTGGTGTAGTTTCATACTTTATGTAGAGTATATAGTATATAATTGCTGAAATTTGATATTTTATATACAGTATATAATATGTATTTTGTGTAATCTGATATTATATTTAAAGTATATAATATATATTTGGTGAAATTTTATATTTTATATAAAGTATATAACATATATTTGGTGTAATTTCATATTTTATGTACAGTATATAGTATATATTTGGTGACATTTGATATTTTATGTACAGTATATAATATATATTTGCTGAAATTTGATATTTTATTTACAGTAAATAATATATATTTGGTGAAATTTTATATTTTATGTACAGTGTATAATATATATTTGGTGTCCTTTCATATTTTATGTACAGTATATGGTATATAGTTGGTGACATTAGATATTTTATGTACAGTAGATAATATATATTTGTTGAAATTTGACATTTTATATACAGTATATAATATATATTTGGTGAAATTTTATATTTTACTTACAGTATATAATATATATTTGGTGTATTTTCATATTTTATGTACAGTATATAATATATATATGGTGACATTTGATATTTTATCAACAATATGTAAGATATGTTTGTTGAAATTTGATATTTTATGTACAGTATATAATATATATTTGGTGAAATTTGATATTATAGGTACAGTATATAATATATATTTGGTGAAATTTGATATTTTATGTACGGTATATAATATATATTTGGTGAAATTTGATATTTTATGTACAGTATATAATATATATTTGGTGAAATTTGACATTTTATGTACAGTATATATATATTTGGTGTACTTTCATATTTTATGTACAGTATATAGTATATATTTGGTGAAATTTGATATTTTTTGCACAGTATATAGCAGATATTTGGTGAAATTTGATATTATATGTACAGTATATAATATACTTTGGGTTAAATTTGATATTTTGTCTACATTATATAATATATATTTGGTGAAATTTGATATTTTATGTACAGTATATAATATATACTTGGTGAAATTTGATAGTTTATATACAGTATTTAATATATATTTGGTGTACTTTCATATTTTATGTACAGTATAAAATATATACTTGATGTACTTTCATATTTTATGTACAGCAAATAATACATATTTGTTGTATTTTGATATTTTATATACAGTATATAATGTATATTTGGTGAAATTTGATATTAATTGTACAGTATATAATATATATTTGGTGAAATTTGATATTTTATGTACAGTATATAAAATATATTTGGTGAAATTTGATATTTTATGTACAGTATATAATATATATTTGGTGTACTTTCATATTTTATGTACAGTATAAAATATATACTTGATGTACTTTCAAGTTTTATGTGCAGTATATAATAAATATTTGGGGTTCCTTCATATTTTATGTACAGTATATAATATATATTTTGTGAAATTTGATATTTCATCTACTGTATATAAGATATCGTTGGTGAAATTTGATATTTTATGTACAGTATATGATATATAATTGGTGTACTTTCATATTTTACTTGTAGTATATAATACCTATTTGGTGTACTTTGATATTTTATGTACAGTGCATAATATATAGGTGTAGTTTCATATTTTATGTACAGTATATGGTATATAATTCCTGAAATTTGATATTATATGTACAGTATATGATATGTATTTGGTGTAATTTGATATTATATGTACAATATATAGTATGTATTTGGTGAAATTTTATATTTTATGTACAGTATATAATATATATTTGGTGTACTTTCATATTTTATGTACAGTATATAGTATATATTAGGTGAAATTTGATTTTTTATGTACATTATATAACAGATATTTGGTGAAATGTGATATTATATGTACAGTATATTATGTTTTTGGTGAAATTTGATATTTTATGTACAGTATATAAGATATATTTGGTGAAATTTTATATTTTATAAACAGTATATATTGTATATTTTGTGTACTTTCATATTTTATGTACAGTGTAGAGAATATATTTGGTGACATTTGATATTTTATGTACAGTATGTAATATAAATTTGTTGAAATTTGATATTTTATGTACAGTATGTAATATATATTTGGTGTACTTTCATATTTTAAGTACAGTATAAAATATATACTTGATGTAGTTTCATATTTTATGTACAGAAAATAATATATATTTGTTGAAATTTCTTATTTTATGTACAGTATATAATATATATTTGGTGAAATTTGATATTATAGGTACAGTATATAATATATATTTGGTGAAATTTGATATTTTTTGAACTGTATATAATATATATTTGGTGAAATTTCATACTTTATGTACAGTATAAAACATATATTTGGTGAAATTTGATATTTTATGTACAGTATATAATATATATTTGGTGTACTTTCATATTTTATGTGCAGTATAAAATATATACTTGATGTACTTTCATATTTTATGTAAGAAAATAATACATATTTGTTGAAATTTGATATTTTATGTACAGTATATAATTTATATTTGGTGCAATTTTCTGTTTTATGTACTCTATATCATATATATTTGGTGTACTTCCCAGTTTTATGTACAGTATATAATATATATTTGGTGAAATTTGATATTATAGGTACAGTATATAATATATATTTGGTGAAATTTGATATTTTACTTACAGTATATAATATATATTTGCTGTATTTTCATATTTTATGTACAGTATATAATATATATTTGGTTACATTTGATATTTTATGAACAATATGTAAGATATGTTTGTTGAAATTTGAAATTTTGTGTACAGTATATAATATATATTTGGTGAAATTTGATGTTATAAGTACAGTATATAATATATATTTGGTGAAATTTGATATTTAATGTACAGTATATAATATATATTTGGTGAAATTTGATATTTTATGTACAGTATATAAGATATATTTGGTGAAATTTGATATTTTATATACTATATATATATTTGGTGTACTTTCCTATTTTATGTACATATATAGTATATATTTGGTGAAATTCGATATTTTTTGCACAGTACATAGTAGATATTTGGTGAAATTTGATATTATATGTACAGTATATAGTATACTTTGGGTTAAACTTGATATTTTGTGTACAGTATATAATATATATTTGGTGAAATTTGATATTTTATGTACAGTATATAATATATATTTCGTGAAATTTGATATTTTATATACAGTATGTAATATATATTTGGTGTACTTTCATATTTTATGTACAGTATAAAATATATACTTGATGTACTTTCATATTTTATGTACAGCAAATAATACATATTTGTTGAAATTTGATATTTTATATACAGTATATAATATATATTTGGCGAAATTTGATATTAATTGTACACTATATAATATATATTTGGTGAAATTTGATATTTTATGTACAGTATATAAAATATATTTGGTGAAATTTGATATTTTATGTACAGTATATAATATATATTTGGTGTACTTTCATATTTTATGTACAGTATAAAATATATACCTGATGTACTTTCAAGTTTTATGTGCATTATATAATAAGTATTTGGGGTACCTTCATAGTTTATGTACAGTATATAATATATATTTTGTGAAATTTGATATTTCATCTACTGTATATAAGATATAGTTGTTGAAATTTGATATTTTATGTACAGCATATGATATATAATTGGTGTACTTTCATATTTTACTTGCAGTATATAATACATATTTGGTGTACTTTGATATTTTATGTACAGTGCATAATATATAGGTGTAGTTTCATATTTTATGTACAGTATATGGTATATAATTCCTGAAATTTGATATTATATGTACAGTATATGATATGTATTTGGTGTAATTTGATATTATATGTACAATATATAATATGTATTTGGTGAAATTTTATATTTTATGTACAGTATATAATATATATTTGGTGTACTTTCATATTTTATGTACAGTATATTGTATATATTAGGTGAAATTTGATTTTTTATGTACATTATATAACAGATATTTGGTGAAATGTGATATTATATGTACAGTATATTATGTTTTTGGTGAAATTTGATATTTTATGTACAGTATATAAGATATATTTGGTGAAATTTTATATTTTATAAACAGTATATATTGTATATTTTGTGTACTTTCATATTTTATGTACAGTGTATAGAATATATTTGGTGACATTTGATATTTTATGTACAGTATGTAATATAAATTTGTTGAAATTTGATATTTTATGTACAGTATGTAATATATATTTGGTGTATTTTCATATTTTAAGTACAGTATAAAATATATACTTGATGTAGTTTCATATTTTATGTACAGAAAATAATATATATTTGTTGAAATTTGTTATTTTATGTACAGTATATAATATATATTTGGTGAAATTTGATATTATAGGTACAGTATATAATATATATTTGGTGAAATTTGATATTTTTTGAACTGTATATAATATATATTTGGTGAAATTTCATACTTTATGTACAGTATAAAACATATATTTGGTGAAATTTGATATTTTATGTACTGTATATAATATATATTTGGTGTACTTTCATATTTTATGTGCAGTATAAAATATATACTTGATGTACTTTCATATTTTATGTAAGAAAATAATACATATTTGTTGAAATTTGATATTTTATGTACAGTATATAATTTATATTTGGTGCAATTTTCTGTTTTATGTACTCTATATCATATATATTTGGTGTACTTACCAGTTTTATGTACAGTATATAATATATATTTGGTGAAATTTGATATTATAGGTACAGTATATAATATATATTTGGTGAAATTTGATATTTTACTTACAGTATATAATATATATTTGCTGTATTTTCATATTTTATGTACAGTATATAATATATATTTGGTGACATTTGATATTTTATGAACAATATGTAAGATATGTTTGTTGAAATTTGAAATTTTGTGTACAGTATATAATATATTTTTGGTGAAATTTGATGTTATAAGTACAGTATATAATATATATTTGGTGAAATTTGATATTTAATGTACAGTATATAATATATATTTGGTGAAATTTGATATTTTATGTACAGTATATAAGATATATTTGGTGAAATTTGATATTTTATGTACAGTATATAAGATATATTTGGTGAAATTTGATATTTTATATACTATATATATATTTGGTGTACTTTCCTATTTTATGTACATATATAGTATATATTTGGTGAAATTCGATATTTTTTGCACAGTACATAGTAGATATTTGGTGAAATTTGATATTATATGTACAGTATATAGTATACTTTGGGTTAAATTTGATATTTTGTGTACAGTATATAATATGTATTTGGTGAAATTTGATATTTTATGTACAGTATATAATATATATTTCGTGAAATTTGATATTTTATATACAGTATGTAATATATATTTGGTGTACTTTCATATTTTATGTACAGTATAAAATATGTACCTGATGTACTTTCAAGTTTTATGTGCAGTATATAATAAATATTTGGGGTGCTTACTTATTTTATGTACAGTATATAATACATATTTTGTGAAATTTGATATTTCATCTACTGTATATAAGATATAGTTGGTGAAATTTGATATTTTATCTACAGTATATGATATATAATTGGTGTACTTTCATATTTTACTTGTAGTATATAATACCTATTTGGTGTACTTTGATATTTTATGTACAGTGCATAATATATAGGTGTAGTTTCATATTTTATGTACAGTATATGGTATATAATTCCTGAAATTTGATATTATATGTACAGTATATGATATGTATTTGGTGTAATTTGATATTATATGTACAATATATAATATGTATTTGGTGAAATTTTATATTTTATGTACAGTATGTAATATATATTTGGTGTACTTTCATATTTTATGTACAGTATATAGTATATATTAGGTGAAATTTGATTTTTTATGTACATTATATAACAGATATTTGGTGAAATGTGATATTATATGTACAGTATATTATGTTTTTGGTGAAATTTGATATTTTATGTACAGTATATAAGATATATTTGGTGAAATTTTATATTTTATAAACAGTATATATTGTATATTTTGTGTACTTTCATATTTTATGTACAGTGTATAGAATATATTTGGTGACATTTGATATTTTATGTACAGTATGTAATATAAATTTGTTGAAATTTGATATTTTATGTACAGTATGTAATATATATTTGGTGTACTTTCATATTTTAAGTACAGTATAAAATATATACTTGATGTAGTTTCATATTTTATGTACAGAAAATAATATATATTTGTTGAAATTTGTTATTTTATGTACAGTATATAATATATATTTGGTGAAATTTGATATTATAGGTACAGTATATAATATATATTTGGTGAAATTTGATATTTTTTGAACTGTATATAATATATATTTGGTGAAATTTCATACTTTATGTACAGTATAAAACATATATTTGGTGAAATTTGATATTTTATGTACAGTATATAATATATATTTGGTGTACTTTCATATTTTATGTGCAGTATAAAATATATACTTGATGTACTTTCATATTTTATGTAAGAAAATAATACATATTTGTTGAAATTTGATATTTTATGTACAGTATATAATTTATATTTGGTGCAATTTTATATTTTATGTACTCTATATCATATATATTTGGTGTACTTACCAGTTTTATGTACAGTATATAATATATATTTGGTGAAATTTGATATTATAGGTACAGTATATAATATATATTTGGTGAAATTTGATATTTTACTTACAGTAAAATATATATTTGCTGTATTTTCATATTTTATGTACAGTATATAATATATATTTGGTGACATTTGATATTTTATGAACAATATGTAAGATATGTTTGTTGAAATTTGAAATTTTGTGTACAGTATATAATATATATTTGGTGAAATTTGATGTTATAAGTACAGTATATAATATATATTTGGTGAAATTTGATATTTAATGTACAGTATATAATATATATTTGGTGAAATTTGATATTTTATGTACAGTTTATAAGATATATTTGGTGAAATTTGATATTTTATATACTATATATATATTTGGTGTACTTTCCTATTTTATGTACATATATAGTATATATTTGGTGAAATTCGATATTTTTTGCACAGTACATAGTAGATATTTGGTGAAATTTGATATTATATGTACAGTATATAGTATACTTTTGGTTAAATTTGATATTTTATGTACAGTATATAATATATATTTGGTGTACTTTCATATTTTATGTGCAGTATAAAATATATACTTGATGTACTTTCATATTTTATGTAAGAAAATAATACATATTTGTTGAAATTTGATATTTTATGTACAGTATATAATTTATATTTGGTGCAATTTTATATTTTATGTACTCTATATCATATATATTTGGTGTACTTACCAGTTTTATGTACAGTATATAATATATATTTGGTGAAATTTGATATTATAGGTACAGTATATAATATATATTTGGTGAAATTTGATATTTTACTTACAGTAAAATATATATTTGCTGTATTTTCATATTTTATGTACAGTATATAATATATATTTGGTGACATTTGATATTTTATGAACAATATGTAAGATATGTTTGTTGAAATTTGAAATTTTGTGTACAGTATATAATATATATTTGGTGAAATTTGATGTTATAAGTACAGTATATAATATATATTTGGTGAAATTTGATATTTAATGTACAGTATATAATATATATTTGGTGAAATTTGATATTTTATGTACAGTTTATAAGATATATTTGGTGAAATTTGATATTTTATATACTATATATATATTTGGTGTACTTTCCTATTTTATGTACATATATAGTATATATTTGGTGAAATTCGATATTTTTTGCACAGTACATAGTAGATATTTGGTGAAATTTGATATTATATGTACAGTATATAGTATACTTTTGGTTAAATTTGATATTTTGTGTACAGTATATAATATATATTTGGTGAAATTTGATATTTTATGTACAGTATATAATATATATTTCGTGAAATTTGATATTTTATATACAGTATGTAATATATATTTGGTGTACTTTCATATTTTATGTACAGTATAAAATATATACCTGATGTACTTTCAAGTTTTATGTGCAGTATATAATAAATATTTGGGGTGCTTACTTATTTTATGTACAGTATATAATACATATTTTGTGAAATTTGATATTTCATCTACTGTATATAAGATATCGTTGGTGAAATTTGATATTTTATCTACAGTATATGATATATAATTGGTGTACTTTCATATTTTACTTGCAGTTTATAACACATATTTGGTGTACTTTCATATTTTTTGTACAGTATATAGTATATATTTGTTGACATTTGATATTTTATGTACGGTATATAATATATATTTGTTGAAATTTGATATTTTATGTAAAGTATATAATATATATTGGGTGAAATTTTATATTTTATGTACACTAGATACTATATATTTGGTGTACTTTCATATTTTATGTACAGTACATAGTATATATTTGGTGACATTTGATATTTTATGTACAATATATAAGATATGTTTGTTGAAATTTGATATTTTATGTACAGTATATAATATATATTTGGTGAAATTTGATATTTTATGTACAGTATATAATATATATTTGGTGAAATTTGATAATTTAGGTACAGTATAAAAGATATATTTGGTGAAATTTGATATTTTATGTACAGTATATAATATATATTTGGTGAAATTTGATATTTCACACACAGTATATAATATATATTTGATGAAATTTGAGATTTTATGTACGGTATATGATATATATTTGGTGTACTTTCATATTTTACTTATAGTATATAATATATATTTGGTGTACTTTGATATTTTATGCACAGTATATAATATATATTGGTGTAGTTTCATACTTTATGTAGAGTATATAGTATATAATTGCTGAAATTTGATATTTTATATACAGTATATAATATGTATTTTGTGTAATCTGATATTATATGTAAAGTATATAATATATATTTGGTGAAATTTTATATTTTATATAAAGTATATAACATATATTTGGTGTAATTTCATATTTTATGTACAGTATATAGTATATATTTGGTGACATTTGATATTTTATGTACAGTATATAATATATATTTGCTGAAATTTGATATTTTATTTACAGTAAATAATATATATTTGGTGAAATTTTATATTTTATGTACAGTGTATAATATATATTTGGTGTACTTTCATATTTTATGTACAGTATATAGTATATAGTTGGTGACATTAGATATTTTATGTACAGTAGATAATATATATTTGTTGAAATTTGACATTTTATATACAGTATATAATATATATTTGGTGAAATTTTATATTTTACTTACAGTATATAATATATATTTGATGTATTTTCATATTTTATGTGCAGTATATAATATATATATGGAGACATTTGATATTTTATCAACAATATGTAAGATATGTTTGTTGAAATTTGATATTTTATGTACAGTATATAATATATATTTGGCCAAATTTGATATTAATTGTACAGTGTATAATATATATTTGGTGAAATTTGATATTTTATGTACAGTATATAAAATATATTTGGTGAAATTTGGTATTTTATGTACAGTATATAATATATATTTGGTGTACTTTCATATTTTATGTACAGTATAAAATATATACTTGATGTACTTTCAAGTTTTATGTGCAGTATATAATAAATATTTGGGGTTCCTTCATATTTTATGTACAGTATATAATATATATTTTGTGAAATTTGATATTTCATCTACTGTATATAAGATATCGTTGGTGAAATTTGATATTTTATGTACAGTATATGATATATAATTGGTGTACTTTCATATTTTACTTGCAGTATATAATACCTATTTGGTGTACTTTGATATTTTATGTACAGTGCATAATATATAGGTGTAGTTTCATATTTTATGTACAGTATATGGTATATAATTCCTGAAATTTGATATTATATGTACAGTATATGATATGTATTTGGTGTAATTTGATATTATATGTACAATATATAATATGTATTTGGTGAAATTTTATATTTTATGTACAGTATATAATATATATTTGGTGTACTTTCATATTTTATGTACAGTATATAGTATATATTAGGTGAAATTTGATTTTTTATGTACATTATATAACAGATATTTGGTGAAATGTGATATTATATGTACAGTATATTATGTTTTTGGTGAAATTTGATATTTTATGTACAGTATATAAGATATATTTGGTGAAATTTTATATTTTATAAACAGTATATATTGTATATTTTGTGTACTTTCATATTTTATGTACAGTGTAGAGAATATATTTGGTGACATTTGATATTTTATGTACAGTATGTAATATAAATTTGTTGAAATTTGATATTTTATGTACAGTATGTAATATATATTTGGTGTACTTTCATATTTTAAGTATAGTATAAAATATATACTTGATGTAGTTTCATATTTTATGTACAGAAAATAATATATATTTGTTGAAATTTCTTATTTTATGTACAGTATATAATATATATTTGGTGAAATTTGATATTATAGGTACAGTATATAATATATATTTGGTGAAATTTGATATTTTTTGAACTGTATATAATATATATTTGGTGAAATTTCATACTTTATGTACAGTATAAAACATATATTTGGTGAAATTTGATATTTTATGTACAGTATATAATATATATTTGGTGTACTTTCATATTTTATGTGCAGTATAAAATATATACTTGATGTACTTTCATATTTTATGTAAGAAAATAATATATATTTGTTGAAATTTAATATTTTATGTACAGTATATAATTTATATTTGGTGCAATTTTATGTTTTATGTACTCTATATCATATATATTTGGTGTACTTACCAGTTTTATGTACAGTATATAATATATATTTGGTGAAATTTGATATTTTATGTACAGTATATTATATATATTTGGTGAAATTTGATATTTTATATACAGTAAGTAATATATACTTGGTGTACTTTCATATTTTATGTACAGTATAAAATACATACTTGATGTAGTTTCATATTTTATGTACAGTAAATAATACATATTTTTTGAAATTTAATATTTTATGTACAGTATATAGTATATATTTGGTGACATTTGATATTTTATGTACAGTATGTAATATAAATTTGTTGAAATTTGATATTTTATGTACAGTATATAATATATCTTTGGTGTACTTTCATATTTTATGCAGAGTATAAAATATATACTTGATGTACTTTCAAGTTTTATGGACAGAATACAATATATATTTGGTGTACTTTCATATTTTATATACAGTATATAATATATATTTTGTGAATTTGGATATTTCATGTACTGTATGTTAGACATAATTGGTGAAATTTGATATTTTCTGTACGGTTGATGATATATAACTTGTGTACTTTCATCTTTTACTTGCAGTATATAATACATATTTGGTGTACTTTGATATTTTATGTACAGTATATAATATATATTTGGTGAAATTTGATATTTTACATACGGTATATAATATATATTTGGTGAAATTTGAGATTTTATGTACAGTATATGATATATATTTGGTGTACTTTCATATTTTACTTACAGTATATAATATATCTTTGGTGTACTTTGATATTTTATGTACAGCATATAATATATATTGGTGTATTTTCATATTTTATGTAGAGTATATAGTATATAATTGCTGAAATTTGATATTTTATGTACAGTATATAATATGTATTTTGTGTAATTTGATATTATATGTACAGTATATAATATATATTTGGTGAAATTTGATATTTTACACACAGTATATAATATATATTTGGTGAAATTTGAGATTTTATTTACGGTATATGATATATATTTGGTGTAATTTCATATTTTACTTACAGTATATAATATATATTTGGTGTACTTTGCTATTTTATGTACAGTATATAATATATATTGGTGTAGTTTCATATTTTATGTAGAGTATATAATACATATTTGGTGAAATTTGGTATTTTATATACAGTATGTAATATATATTTGGTGTACTTTCATATTATATGTACAGTATAAAATATATAATTCTACTTTCATATTTGATGTACAGTAATTAATACATATTTGTTGAAATTTGATATTTTATATACAGTATATAATATATATTTGGTGAAATTTCATATTATATTTACAGTATATAATATATATTTGGTGAAATTTCTTATTTTATGTACAGTATATAATATATATTTGGTGAAATTTGAGATTTTATGTACAGTATGTGATATATATTTGGTGTACTTTCATATTTTACTTACAGTATATAATATATACTTGGTGTACTTTGATATTTTATGTACAGTATATAATATATATTGGTGTAGTTTCATATTTTATGTAGAGTATATAGTATATAATTGCTGAAATTTGATATTTTATATACAGTATATAATATGTATTTTGTGTAATCTGATATTATATGTAAAGTATATAATATATATTTGGTGAAATTTTATATTTTATATACAGTATATAACATATATTTGGTGTAATTTCATATTTTATGTACGGTTTATAGTATATATTTCGTGACATTTGATATTTTATGTACAGTATATAATATATATTTGTTGAAATTTGATATTTTATGTACAGTATATAATATATATTTGCTGAAATTTTATATTTTATGTACAGTGTATAATATATATTTGGTGTACTTTCATATTTTATGTACAGTATATAGTATATATTTGGTGACATTTCATATTTTATGAACAATAGGTAAGATATGTTTGTTGAAATTTGATATTTTATGGACAGTATATAATATATATTGGGTGAAGTTTGATATTATAGGTACAGTATATAATATATATTTGGTGAAATTTGATATTTTATGTACAGTATATAATATATATTTGGTGAAATTTGACATTTTATGTACGGTACATAATATATATTTGCTGTACTTTCATATTTTATGTACAGTATATAGTATATATCTGGTGAAATTTGATATTTTTTGCACAGTATATAGCAGATATTTGGTGAAATTTGATATTATATGTACAGTATATAATATACTTTGGGTTAAATTTGATATTTTATGTACAGTATATAATATATATTTGGTGAAATTTGAGATTTTATGTACAGTATGTGATATATATTTGGTGTACTTTCATATTTTACTTACAGTATATAATATATACTTGGTGTACTTTGATATTTTATGTACAGTATATAATATATATTGGTGTAGTTTCATATTTTATGTAGAGTATATAGTATATAATTGCTGAAATTTGATATTTTATATACAGTATGTAATATGTATTTTGTGTAATCTGATATTATATGTAAAGTATATAATATATATTTGGTGAAATTTTATATTTTATATACAGTATATAACATATATTTGGTGTAATTTCATATTTTATGTACGGTTTATAGTATATATTTCGTGACATTTGATATTTTATGTACAGTATATAATATATATTTGTTGAAATTTGATATTTTATGTACAGTATATAATATATATTTGCTGAAATTTTATATTTTATGTACAGTGTATAATATATATTTGGTGTACTTTCATATTTTATGTACAGTATATAGTATATATTTGGTGACATTTCATATTTTATGAACAATAGGTAAGATATGTTTGTTGAAATTTGATATTTTATGGACAGTATATAATATATATTGGGTGAAGTTTGATATTATAGGTACAGTATATAATATATATTTGGTGAAATTTGATATTTTATGTACAGTATATAATATATATTTGGTGAAATTTGACATTTTATGTACGGTACATAATATATATTTGGTGTACTTTCATATTTTATGTACAGTATATAGTATATATCTGGTGAAATTTGATATTTTTTGCACAGTATATAGCAGATATTTGGTGAAATTTGATATTATATGTACAGTATATAATATACTTTGGGTTAAATTTGATATTTTGTGTACAGTATATAATATATATTTGGTGAAATTTGATATTTTATGTACCGTATATAATATATACTTGGTGAAATTTGATATTTTATATACAGTATTTAATATATATTTGGTGTACTTTCATATTTTATGTACAGTATAAAATACATACTTGATGTACTTTCATATTTTATGTACAGCAAATAATACATATTTGTTGAAATTTGATATTTTATATACAGTATATAATATATATTTGGCGAAATTTGATATTAATTGTACAGTATATAATATATATTTGGTGAAATTTGATATTTTATGTACAGTATATAAAATATATTTGGTGAAATTTGATATTTTATGTACAGTATATAATATATATTTGGTGTACTTTCATATTTTATGTACAGTATAAAATATATACCTGATGTACTTTCAAGTTTTATGTGCAGTATATAATAAATATTTGGGGTGCTTACTTATTTTATGTACAGTATATAATACATATTTTGTGAAATTTGATATTTCATCTACTGTATATAAGATATAGTTGGTGAAATTTGATATTTTATCTACAGTATATGATATATAATTGGTGTACTTTCATATTTTACTTGCAGTTTATAACACATATTTGGTGTACTTTCATATTTTATGTACAGTATATAGTATATATTTGTTGACATTTGATATTTAATGTACGGTATATAATATATATTTGTTGAAATTTGATATTTTATGGAAAGTATATAATATATATTTGGTGAAATTTTATATTTTATGTACACTAGATACTATATATTTGGTGTACTTTCATATTTTATGTACAGTATAAAGTATATATTTGGTGACATTTCATATTTTATGTACAATATATAAGATATGTTTGTTGAAATTTGATATTTTATGTACAGTATATAATATATATTTGGTGAAATTTCATATTTTATGTACAGTATATAATATATATTTGGTGAAATTTGATAATTTAAGTACAGTATAAAAGATATATTTGGTGAAATTTGATATTTTATGTACAGTATATAATATATATTTGGTGAAATTTGATATTTCACCCACAGTATATAATATATATTTGATGAAATTTGAGATTTTATGTACGGTATATGATATATATTTGGTGTACTTTCATATTTTACTTATAGTATATAATATATATTTGGTGTACTTTGATATTTTATGCACAGTATATAATATATATTGGTGTAGTTTCATACTTTATGTAGAGTATATAGTATATAATTGCTGAAATTTGATATTTTATATACAGTATATAATATGTATTTTGTGTAATCTGATATTATATGTAAAGTATATAATATATATTTGGTGAAATTTTATATTTTATATAAAGTATATAACATATATTTGGTGTAATTTCATATTTTATGTACAGTATATAGTATATATTTGGTGACATTTGATATTTTATGTACAGTATATAATATATATTTGCTGAAATTTGATATTTTATTTACAGTAAATAATATATATTTGGTGAAATTTTATATTTTATGAACAGTGTATAATATATATTTGGTGTACTTTCATATTTTATGTACAGTGTATAGTATATAGTTGGTGACATTAAATATTTTATGTACAGTAGAAAATATATATTTGTTGAAATTTGACATTTTATATACAGTATATAATATATATTTGGTGAAATTTTATATTTTACTTACAGTATATAATATATATTTGGTGTATTTTCATATTTTATGTACAGTATATAATATATATATGGTGACATTTGATATTTTATCAACAATATGTAAGATATGTTTGTTGAAATTTGATATTTTATGTACAGTATATAATATATATTTGCTGAAATTTATTATAGGTACAGTATATAATATATATTTGGTGAAATTTGATATTTTATGTACGGTATATAATATATATTTGGTGAAATTTGATATTTTATGTACAGTATATAATATATATTTGGTGAAATTTGACATTTTATGTACAGTATATATATATTTGGTGTACTTTCATATTTTATGTACAGTATATAGTATATATTTGGTGAAATTTGATATTTTTTGCACAGTATATAGCAGATATTTGGTGAAATTTGATATTATATGTACAGTATATAATATACTTTGGGTTAAATTTGATATTTTGTCTACATTATATAATATATATTTGGTGAAATTTGATATTTTATGTACAGTATATAATATATACTTGGTGAAATTTGATATTTTATATACAGTATTTAATATATATTTGGTGTACTTTCATATTTTATGTACAGTATAAAATATATTCTTGATGTACTTTCATATTTTATGTACAGCAAATAATACATATTTGTTGTATTTTGATATTTTATATACAGTATATAATATATATTTGGCGAAATTTGATATTAATTGTACAGTATATAATATATATTTGGTGAAATTTGATATTTTATGTGCAGTATATAAAATATATTTGGTGAAATTTGATATTTTATGTACAGTATATAATATATATTTGGTGTACTTTCATATTTTATGTACAGTATAAAATATATACTTGATGTACTTTCAAGTTTTATGTGCAGTATATAATAAATATTTGGGGTTCCTTCATATTTTATGTACAGTATATAATATATATTTTGTGAAATTTAATATTTCATCTACTGTATACAAGATATCGTTGGTGAAATTTGATATTTTATGTACAGTATATGATATATAATTGGTGTACTCTCATATTTTCCTTGCAGTATATAATACCTATTTGGTGTACTTTGATATTTTATGTACAGTGCATAATATATAGGTGTAGTTTCATATTTTATGTACAGTATATGGTATATAATTCCTGAAATTTGATATTATATGTACAGTATATGATATGTATTTGGTGTAATTTGATATTATATGTACAATATATAATATGTATTTGGTGAAATTTTATATTTTATGTACAGTATATAATATATATTTGGTGTACTTTCATATTTTATGTACAGTATATAGTATATATTAGGTGAAATTTGATTTTTTATGTACATTATATAACAGATATTTGGTGAAATGTGATATTATATGTACAGTATATTATGTTTTTGGTGAAATTTGATATTTTATGTACAGTATATAAGATATATTTGGTGAAATTTTATATTTTATAAACAGTATATATTGTATATTTTGTGTACTTTCATATTTTATGTACAGTGTATAGAATATATTTGGTGACATTTGATATTTTATGTACAGTATGTAATATAAATTTGTTGAAATTTGATATTTTATGTACAGTATGTAATATATATTTGGAGTACTTTCATATTTTACTTACAGTATATAATATATATTTGGTGTACTTTGCTATTTTATGTACAGTATATAATATATATTGGTGTAGTTTCATATTTTATGTAGAGTATATAATACATATTTGGTGAAATTTGGTATTTTATATACAGTATGTAATATATATTTGGTGTACTTTCATATTATATGTACAGTATAAAATATATAATTCTTCTTTCATATTTTATGTACAGTAATTAATACATATTTGTTGAAATTTGATATTTTATATACAGTATATAATATATATTTGGTGAAATTTCATATTATATTTACAGTATATAATATATATTTGGTGAAATTTCTTATT
This sequence comes from Gorilla gorilla gorilla, assembly GCF_029281585.2. Lineage (NCBI taxonomy): Eukaryota > Metazoa > Chordata > Mammalia > Primates > Hominidae > Gorilla > Gorilla gorilla. The sequence goes on along the minus strand of NC_073227.2, from coordinate 79,422,410 downwards.
TTATGTACAGTATATAATATATATTTGGTGAAATTTGAGATTTTATGTACAGTATGTGATATATATTTGGTGTACTTTCATATTTTACTTACAGTATATAATATATACTTGGTGTACTTTGATATTTTATGTACAGTATATAATATATATTGGTGTAGTTTCATATTTTATGTAGAGTATATAGTATATAATTGCTCAAATTTGATATTTTATATACAGTATATAATATGTATTTTGTGTAATCTGATATTATATGTAAAGTATATAATATATATTTGGTGAAATTTTATATTTTATATACAGTATATAACATATATTTGGTGTAATTTCATATTTTATGTACGGTTTATAGTATATATTTCGTGACATTTGATATTTTATGTACAGTATATAATATATATTTGTTGAAATTTGATATTTTATGTACAGTATATAATATATATTTGCTGAAATTTTATATTTTATGTACAGTGTATAATATATATTTGGTGTACTTTCATATTTTATGTACTGTATATAGTATATATTTGGTGACATTTCATATTTTATGAACAATAGGTAAGATATGTTTGTTGAAATTTGATATTTTATGGACAGTATATAATATATATTTGGTGAAGTTTGATATTATAGGTACTGTATATAATATATATTTGGTGAAATTTGATATTTTATGTACAGTATATAATATATATTTGGTGAAATTTGATATTTTATGTACGGTACATAATATATATTTGGTGTACTTTCATATTTTATGTACAGTATATAGTATATATCTGGTGAAATTTGATATTTTTTGCACAGTATATAGCAGATATTTGGTGAAATTTGATATTATATGTACAGTATATAATATGCTTTGGGTTAAATTTGATATTTTGTGTACAGTATATAATATATATTTGGTGAAATTTGATATTTTATGTACAGTATATAATATATATTTGGTGAAATTTGATATTTTATATACAGTATCTAATATATATTTGGTGTACTTTCATATTTTATGTACAGTATAAAATATATACTTGATGTACTTTCATATTTTATGTACAGCAAATAATACATATTTGTTGAAATTTGATATTTTATATACAGTATATAATATATATTTGGCGAAATTTGATATTAATTGTACAGTATATAATATATATTTGGTGAAATTTGATATTTTATGTACAGTATATAAAATATATTTGGTGAAATTTGATATTTTATGTACAGTATATAATATATATTTGGTGTACTTTCATATTTTATGTACAGTATAAAATATATACCTGATGTACTTTCAAGTTTTATGTGCAGTATATAATAAATATTTGGGGTGCTTACTTATTTTATGTACAGTATATAATACATATTTTGTGAAATTTGATATTTCATCTACTGTATATAAGATATAGTTGGTGAAATTTGATATTTTATCTACAGTATATGATATATAATTGGTGTACTTTCATATTTTACTTGCAGTTTATAACACATATTTGGTGTACTTTCATATTTTATGTACAGTATATAGTATATATTTGTTGACATTTGATATTTTATGTACGGTATATAATATATATTTGTTGAAATTTGATATTTTATGTAAAGTATATAATATATATTTGGTGAAATTTTATATTTTATGTACACTAGATACTATATATTTGGTGTACTTTCATATTTTATGTACAGTATATAGTATATATTTGGTGACATTTGATATTTTATGTACAATATATAAGATATGTTTGTTGAAATTTGATATTTTATGTACAGTATATAATATATATTTGGTGAAATTTCATATTTTATGTACAGTATATAATATATATTTGGTGAAATTTGATAATTTAAGTACAGTATAAAAGATATATTTGGTGAAATTTGATATTTTATGTACAGTATATAATATATATTTGGTGAAATTTGATATTTCACCCACAGTATATAATATATATTTGATGAAATTTGAGATTTTATGTACGGTATATGATATATATTTGGTGTACTTTCATATTTTACTTATAGTATATAATATATATTTGGTGTACTTTGATATTTTATGCACAGTATATAATATATATTGGTGTAGTTTCATACTTTATGTAGAGTATATAGTATATAATTGCTGAAATTTGATATTTTATATACAGTATATAATATGTGTTTTGTGTAATCTGATATTATATGTAAAGTATATAATATATATTTGGTGAAATTTTATATTTTATATAAAGTATATAACATATATTTGGTGTAATTTCATATTTTATGTACAGTATATAGTATATATTTGGTGACATTTGATATTTTATGTAAAGTATATAATATATATTTGCTGAAATTTGATATTTTATTTACAGTAAATAATATATATTTGGTGAAATTTTATATTTTATGAACAGTGTATAATATATATTTGGTGTACTTTCATATTTTATGTGCAGTATATAGTATATAGTTGGTGACATTAAATATTTTATGTACAGTAGAAAATATATATTTGTTGAAATTTGACATTTTATATACAGTATATAATATATATTTGGTGAAATTTTATATTTTACTTACAGTATATAATATATATTTGGTGTATTTTCATATTTTATGTACAGTATATAATATATATATGGTGACATTTGATATTTTATCAACAATATGTAAGATATGTTTGTTGAAATTTGATATTTTATGTACAGTATATAATATATATTTGGTGAAATTTATTATAGGTACAGTATATAATATATATTTGGTGAAATTTGATATTTTATGTACGGTATATAATATATATTTGGTGAAATTTGATATTTTATGTACAGTATATAATATATATTTGGTGAAATTTGACATTTTATGTACAGTATATATATATTTGGTGTACTTTCATATTTTATGTACAGTATATAGTATATATTTGGTGAAATTTGATATTTTTTGCACAGTATATAGCAGATATTTGGTGAAATTTGATATTATATGTACAGTATATAATATACTTTGGGTTAAATTTGATATTTTGTCTACATTATATAATATATATTAGGTGAAATTTGATATTTTATGTACAGTATATAATATATACTTGGTGAAATTTGATATTTTATATACAGTATTTAATATATATTTGGTGTACTTTCATATTTTATGTACAGTATAAAATATATTCTTGATGTACTTTCATATTTTATGTACAGCAAATAATACATATTTGTTGTATTTTGATATTTTATATACAGTATATAATATATATTTGGCGAAATTTGATATTAATTGTACAGTATATAATATATATTTGGTGAAATTTGATATTTTATGTGCAGTATATAAAATATATTTGGTGAAATTTGATATTTTATGTACAGTATATAATATATATTTGGTGTACTTTCATATTTTATGTACAGTATATAGTATATATTAGGTGAAATTTGATTTTTTATGTACATTATATAACAGATATTTGGTGAAATGTGATATTATATGTACAGTATATTATGTTTTTGGTGAAATTTGATATTTTATGTACAGTATATAAGATATATTTGGTGAAATTTTATATTTTATAAACAGTATATATTGTATATTTTGTGTACTTTCATATTTTATGTACAGTGTATAGAAAATATTTGGTGACATTTGATATTTTATGTACAGTATGTAATATAAATTTGTTGAAATTTGATATTTTATGTACAGTATGTAATATATATTTGGTGTACTTTCATATTTTAAGTACAGTATAAAATATATACTTGATGTAGTTTCATATTTTATGTACAGAAAATAATATATATTTGTTGAAATTTCTTATTTTATGTACAGTATATAATATATATTTGGTGAAATTTGATATTATAGGTACAGTATATAATATATATTTGGTGAAATTTGATATTTTTTGAACTGTATATAATATATATTTGGTGAAATTTCATACTTTATGTACAGTATAAAACATATATTTGGTGAAATTTGATATTTTATTTACAGTATATAATATATATTTGGTGTACTTTCATATTTTATGTGCAGTATAAAATATATACTTGATGTACTTTCATATTTTATGTAAGAAAATAATATATATTTGTTGAAATTTGATATTTTATGTACAGTATATAATTTATATTTGGTGCAATTTTATGTTTTATGTACTCTATATCATATATATTTGGTGTACTTACCAGTTTTATGTACAGTATATAATATATATTTGGTGAAATTTGATATTTTATGTACAGTATATTATATATATTTGGTGAAATTTGATATTTTATATACAGTAAGTAATATATATTTGGTGTACTTTCATATTTTATGTACAGTATAAAATACATACTTGATGTAGTTTCATATTTTATGTACAGTAAATAATACATATTTTTTGAAATTTAATATTTTATGTACAGTATATAGTATATATTTTGTGACATTTGATATTTTATGTACAGTATGTAATATAAATTTGTTGAAATTTGATATTTTATGTACAGTATATAATATATCTTTGGTGTACTTTCATATTTTATGCAGAGTATAAAATATATACTTGATGTACTTTCAAGTTTTATGGACAGAATACAATATATATTTGGTGTACTTTCATATTTTATATACAGTATATAATATATATTTTGTGAATTTGGATATTTCATGTACTGTATGTTAGACATAATTGGTGAAATTTGATATTTTCTGTACGGTTGATGATATATAACTTCTGTACTTTCATCTTTTACTTGCAGTATATAATACATATTTGGTGTACTTTGATATTTTATGTACAGTATATAATATATATTTGGTGAAATTTGATATTTTACATACGGTATATAATATATATTTGGTGAAATTTGAGATTTTATGTACAGTATATGATATATATTTGGTGTACTTTCATATTTCACTTACAGTATATAATATATCTTTGGTGTACTTTGATAGTTTATGTACAGCATATAATATATATTGGTGTATTTTCATATTTTATGTAGAGTATATAGTATATAATTACTGAAATTTGATATTTTATGTACAGTATATAATATGTATTTTGTGTAATTTGATATTATATGTACAGTATATAATATATATTTGGTGAAATTTGATATTTTACACACAGTATATAATATATATTTGGTGAAATTTGAGATTTTATGTACGGTATATGATATATATTTGGTGTAATTTCATATTTTACTTACAGTATATAATATATATTTGGTGTACTTTGCTATTTTATGTACAGTATATAATATATATTGGTGTAGTTTCATATTTTATGTAGAGTATATAATACATATTTGGTGAAATTTGGTATTTTATATACAGTATGTAATATATATTTGGTGTACTTTCATATTATATGTACAGTATAAAATATATAATTCTACTTTCATATTTTATGTACAGTAATTAATACATATTTGTTGAAATTTGATATTTTATATACAGTATATAATATATATTTGGTGAAATTTCATATTATATTTACAGTATATAATATATATTTGGTGAAATTTCTTATTTTATGTACAGTATATAATATATATTTGGTGAAATTTGAGATTTTATGTACAGTATGTGATATATATTTGGTGTACTTTCATATTTTACTTACAGTATATAATATATACTTGGTGTACTTTGATATTTTATGTACAGTATATAATATATATTGGTGTAGTTTCATATTTTATGTAGAGTATATAGTATATAATTGCTGAAATTTGATATTTTATATACAGTATATAATATGTATTTTGTGTAATCTGATATTATATGTAAAGTATATAATATATATTTGGTGAAATTTTATATTTTATATACAGTATATAACATATATTTGGTGTAATTTCATATTTTATGTACGGTTTATAGTATATATTTCGTGACATTTGATATTTTATGTACAGTATATAATATATATTTGTTGAAATTTGATATTTTATGTACAGAATATAATATATATTTGCTGAAATTTTATATTTTATGTACAGTGTATAATATATATTTGGTGTACTTTCATATTTTATGTACAGTATATAGTATATATTTGGTGACATTTCATATTTTATGAACAATAGGTAAGATATGTTTGTTGAAATTTGATATTTTATGGACAGTATATAATATATATTGGGTGAAGTTTGATATTATAGGTACAGTATATAATATATATTTGGTGAAATTTGACATTTTATGTACGGTACATAATATATATTTGGTGTACTTTCATATTTTATGTACAGTATATAGTATATATCTGGTGAAATTTGATATTTTTTGCACAGTATATAGCAGATATTTGGTGAAATTTGATATTATATGTACAGTATATAATATACTTTGGGTTAAATTTGATATTTTGTGTACAGTATATAATATATATTTGGTGAAATTTGATATTTTATGTACAGTATATAATATATACTTGGTGAAATTTGATATTTTATATACAGTATTTAATATATATTTGGTGTACTTTCATATTTTATGTACAGTATAAAATATATACTTGATGTACTTTCATATTTTATGTACAGCAAATAATACATATTTGTTGAAATTTGATATTTTATATACAGTATATAATATATATTTGGCGAAATTTGATGTTAATTGTACAGTATATAATATATATTTGGTGAAATTTGATACTTTATGTACAGTATATAAAATATATTTGGTGAAATTTGATATTTTATGTACAGTATATAATATATATTTGGTGTACTTTCATATTTTATGTACAGTATAAAATATATACCTGATGTACTTTCAAGTTTTATGTGCAGTATATAATAAATATTTGGGGTGCTTACTTATTTTATGTACAGTATATAATACATATTTTGTGAAATTTGATATTTCATCTACTGTATATAAGATATAGTTGGTGAAATTTGATATTTTATCTACAGTATATGATATATAATTGGTGTACTTTCATATTTTACTTGCAGTTTATAACACATATTTGGTGTACTTTCATATTTTATGTACAGTATATAGTATATATTTGTTGACATTTGATATTTTATGTACGGTATATAATATATATTTGTTGAAATTTGATATTTTATGTAAAGTATATAATATATATTTGGTGAAATTTTATATTTTATGTACACTAGATACTATATATTTGGTGTACTTTCATATTTTATGTACAGTATATAGTATATATTTGGTGACATTTGATATTTTATGTACAATATATAAGATATGTTTGTTGAAATTTGATATTTTATGTACAGTATATAATATATATTTGGTGAAATTTGATATTTTATGTACAGTATATAATATATATTTGGTGAAATTTGATAATTTAGGTACAGTATAAAAGATATATTTGTTGAAATTTGATATTTTATGTACAGTATATAATATATATTTGGTGAAATTTGATATTTCACCCACAGTATATAATATATATTTGATGAAATTTGAGATTTTATGTACGGTATATGATATATATTTGGTGTACTTTCATATTTTACCTATAGTATATAATATATATTTGGTGTACTTTGATATTTTATGCACAGTATATAATATATATTGGTGTAGTTTCATACTTTATGTAGAGTATATAGTATATAATTGCTGAAATTTGATATTTTATATACAGTATATAATATGTATTTTGTGTAATCTGATATTATATGTAAAGTATATAATATATATTTGGTGAAATTTTATATTTTATATAAAGTATATAACATATATTTGGTGTAATTTCATATTTTATATACAGTATATAGTATATATTTGGTGACATTTGATATTTTATGTACAGTATGTAATATATATTTGCTGAAATTTGATATTTTATTTACAGTAAATAATATATATTTGGTGAAATTTTATATTTTATGAACAGTGTATAATATATATTTGGTGTACTTTCATATTTTATGTACAGTATATAGTATATAGTTGGTGACATTAAATATTTTATGTACAGTAGATAATATATATTTGTTGAAATTTGACATTTTATATACAGTATATAATATATATTTGGTGAAATTTTATATTTTACTTACAGTATATAATATATATTTGGTGTATTTTCATATTTTATGTACAGTATATAATATATATATGGTGACATTTGATATTTTATCAACAATATGTAAGATATGTTTGTTGAAATTTGATATTTTATGTACAGTATATAATATATATTTGGTGAAATTTATTATAGGTACAGTATATAATATATATTTGGTGAAATTTGATATTTTATGTACGGTATATAATATATATTTGGTGAAATTTGATATTTTATGTACAGTATATAATATATATTTGGTGAAATTTGACATTTTATGTACAGTATATATATATTTGGTGTACTTTCATATTTTATGTACAGTATATAGTATATATTTGGTGAAATTTGATATTTTTTGCACAGTATATAGCAGATATTTGGTGAAATTTGATATTATATGTACAGTATATAATATACTTTGGGTTAAATTTGATATTTTGTCTACATTATATAATATATATTTGGTGAAATTTGATATTTTATGTACAGTATATAATATATACTTGGTGAAATTTGATATTTTATATACAGTATTTAATATATATTTGGTGTACTTTCATATTTTATGTACAGTATAAAATATATTCTTGATGTACTTTCATATTTTATGTACAGCAAATAATACATATTTGTTGTATTTTGATATTTTATATACAGTATATAATATATATTTGGCGAAATTTGATATTAATTGTACAGTATATAATATATATTTGGTGAAATTTGATATTTTATGTGCAGTATATAAAATATATTTGGTGAAATTTGATATTTTATGTACAGTATATAATATATATTTGGTGTACTTTCATATTTTATGTACAGTATATAGTATATATTAGGTGAATTTTGATTTTTTATGTACATTATATAACAGATATTTGGTGAAATGTGATATTATATGTACAGTATATTATGTTTTTGGTGAAATTTGATATTTTATGTACAGTATATAAGATATATTTGGTGAAATTTTATATTTTATAAACAGTATATATTGTATATTTTGTGTACTTTCATATTTTATGTACAGTGTATAGAATATATTTGGTGACATTTGATATTTTATGTACAGTATGTAATATAAATTTGTTGAAATTTGATATTTTATGTACAGTATGTAATATATATTTGGTGTACTTTCATATTTTAAGTACAGTATAAAATATATACTTGATGTAGTTTCACATTTTATGTACAGAAAATAATATATATTTGTTGAAATTTCTTATTTTATGTACAGTATATAATATATATTTGGTGAAATTTGATATTATAGGTACAGTATATAATATATATTTGGTGAAATTTGATATTTTTTGAACTGTATATAATATATATTTGGTGAAATTTCATACTTTATGTACAGTATAAAACATATATTTGGTGAAATTTGATATTTTATGTACAGTATATAATATATATTTGGTGTACTTTCATATTTTATGTGCAGTATAAAATATATACTTGATGTACTTTCATATTTTATGTAAGAAAATAATATATATTTGTTGAAATTTGATATTTTATGTACAGTATATAATTTATATTTGGTGCAATTTTATGTTTTATGTACTCTATATCATATATATTTGGTGTACTTACCAGTTTTATGTACAGTATATAATATATATTTGGTGAAATTTGATATTTTATGTACAGTATATTATATATATTTGGTGAAATTTGATATTTTATATACAGTAAGTAATATATATTTGGTGTACTTTCATATTTTATGTACAGTATAAAATACATACTTGATGTAGTTTCATATTTTATGTACAGTAAATAATACATATTTTTTGAAATTTAATATTTTATGTACAGTATATAGTATATATTTGGTGACATTTGATATTTTATGTACAGTATGTAATATAAATTTGTTGAAATTTGATATTTTATGTACAGTATATAATATATCTTTGGTGTACTTTCATATTTTATGCAGAGTATAAAATATATACTTGATGTACTTTCAAGTTTTATGGACAGAATACAATATATATTTGGTGTACTTTCATATTTTATATACAGTATATAATATATATTTTGTGAATTTGGATATTTCATGTACTGTATGTTAGACATAATTGGTGAAATTTGATATTTTCTGTACGGTTGATGATATATAACTTGTGTACTTTCATCTTTTACTTGCAGTATATAATACATATTTGGTGTACTTTGATATTTTATGTACAGTATATAATATATATTTGGTGAAATTTGATATTTTACATACGGTATATAATATATATTTGGTGAAATTTGAGATTTTATGTACAGTATATGATATATATTTGGTGTACTTTCATATTTCACTTACAGTATATAATATATCTTTGGTGTACTTTGATATTTTATGTACAGCATATAATATATATTGGTGTATTTTCATATTTTATGTAGAGTATATAGTATATAATTACTGAAATTTGATATTTTATGTACAGTATATAATATGTATTTTGTGTAATTTGATATTATATGTACAGTATATAATATATATTTGGTGAAATTTGATATTTTACACACAGTATATAATATATATTTGGTGAAATTTGAGATTTTATGTACGGTATATGATATATATTTGGTGTAATTTCATATTTTACTTACAGTATATAATATATATTTGGTGTACTTTGCTATTTTATGTACAGTATATAATATATATTGGTGTAGTTTCATATTTTATGTAGAGTATATAATACATATTTGGTGAAATTTGGTATTTTATATACAGTATGTAATATATATTTGGTGTACTTTCATATTATATGTACAGTATAAAATATATAATTCTACTTTCATATTTTATGTACAGTAATTAATACATATTTGTTGAAATTTGATATTTTATATACAGTATATAATATATATTTGGTGAAATTTCATATTATATTTACAGTATATAATATATATTTGGTGAAATTTCTTATTTTATGTACAGTATATAATATATATTTGGTGAAATTTGAGATTTTATGTACAGTATGTGATATATATTTGGTGTACTTTCATATTTTACTTACAGTATATAATATATACTTGGTGTACTTTGATATTTTATGTACAGTATATAATATATATTGGTGTAGTTTCATATTTTATGTAGAGTATATAGTATATAATTGCTGAAATTTGATATTTTATATACAGTATATAATATGTATTTTGTGTAATCTGATATTATATGTAAAGTATATAATATATATTTGGTGAAATTTTATATTTTATATACAGTATATAACATATATTTGGTGTAATTTCATATTTTATGTACGGTTTATAGTATATATTTCGTGACATTTGATATTTTATGTACAGTATATAATATATATTTGTTGAAATTTGATATTTTATGTACAGAATATAATATATATTTGCTGAAATTTTATATTTTATGTACAGTGTATAATATATATTTGGTGTACTTTCATATTTTATGTACAGTATATAGTATATATTTGGTGACATTTCATATTTTATGAACAATAGGTAAGATATGTTTGTTGAAATTTGATATTTTATGGACAGTATATAATATATATTGGGTGAAGTTTGATATTATAGGTACAGTATATAATATATATTTGGTGAAATTTGACATTTTATGTACGGTACATAATATATATTTGGTGTACTTTCATATTTTATGTACAGTATATAGTATATATCTGGTGAAATTTGATATTTTTTGCACAGTATATAGCAGATATTTGGTGAAATTTGATATTATATGTACAGTATATAATATACTTTGGGTTAAATTTGATATTTTGTGTACAGTATATAATATATATTTGGTGAAATTTGATATTTTATGTACAGTATATAATGTATACTTGGTGAAATTTGATATTTTATATACAGTATTTAATATATATTTGGTGTACTTTCATATTTTATGTACAGTATAAAATATATACTTGATGTACTTTCATATTTTATGTACAGCAAATAATACATATTTGTTGAAATTTGATATTTTATATACAGTATATAATATATATTTGGCGAAATTTGATATTAATTGTACAGTATATAATATATATTTGGTGAAATTTGATATTTTATGTACAGTATATAAAATATATTTGGTGAAATTTGATATTTTATGTACAGTATATAATATATATTTGGTGTACTTTCATATTTTATGTACAGTATAAAATATATACCTGATGTACTTTCAAGTTTTATGTGCAGTATATAATAAATATTTGGGGTGCTTACTTATTTTATGTACAGTATATAATACATATTTTGTGAAATTTGATATTTCATCTACTGTATATAAGATATAGTTGGTGAAATTTGATATTTTATCTACAGTATATGATATATAATTGGTGTACTTTCATATTTTACTTGCAGTTTATAACACATATTTGGTGTACTTTCATATTTTATGTACAGTATATAGTATATATTTGTTGACATTTGATATTTTATGTACGGTATATAATATATATTTGTTGAAATTTGATATTTTATGTAAAGTATATAATATATATTTGGTGAAATTTTATATTTTATGTACACTAGATACTATATATTTGGTGTACTTTCATATTTTATGTACAGTATATAGTATATATTTGGTGACATTTGATATTTTATGTACAATATATAAGATATGTTTGTTGAAATTTGATATTTTATGTACAGTATATAATATATATTTGGTGAAATTTGATATTTTATGTACAGTATATAATATATATTTGGTGAAATTTGATAATTTAGGTACAGTATAAAAGATATATTTGTTGAAATTTGATATTTTATGTACAGTATATAATATATATTTGGTGAAATTTGATATTTCACCCACAGTATATAATATATATTTGATGAAATTTGAGATTTTATGTACGGTATATGATATATATTTGGTGTACTTTCATATTTTACCTATAGTATATAATATATATTTGGTGTACTTTGATATTTTATGCACAGTATATAATATATATTGGTGTAGTTTCATACTTTATGTAGAGTATATAGTATATAATTGCTGAAATTTGATATTTTATATACAGTATATAATATGTATTTTGTGTAATCTGATATTATATGTAAAGTATATAATATATATTTGGTGAAATTTTATATTTTATATAAAGTATATAACATATATTTGGTGTAATTTCATATTTTATATACAGTATATAGTATATATTTTGTGACATTTGATATTTTATGTACAGTATGTAATATATATTTGCTGAAATTTGATATTTTATTTACAGTAAATAATATATATTTGGTGAAATTTTATATTTTATGAACAGTGTATAATATATATTTGGTGTACTTTCATATTTTATGTACAGTATATAGTATATAGTTGGTGACATTAAATATTTTATGTACAGTAGATAATATATATTTGTTGAAATTTGACATTTTATATACAGTATATAATATATATTTGGTGAAATTTTATATTTTACTTACAGTATATAATATATATTTGGTGTATTTTCATATTTTATGTACAGTATATAATATATATATGGTGACATTTGATATTTTATCAACAATATGTAAGATATGTTTGTTGAAATTTGATATTTTATGTACAGTATATAATATATATTTGGTGAAATTTATTATAGGTACAGTATATAATATATATTTGGTGAAATTTGATATTTTATGTACGGTATATAATATATATTTGGAGAAATTTGATATTTTATGTACAGTATATAATATGTATTTGGTGAAATTTGACATTTTATGTACAGTATATATATATTTGGTGTACTTTCATATTTTATGTACAGTATATAGTATATGTTTGGTGAAATTTGATAATTTTTGCACAGTATATAGCAGATATTTGGTGAAATTTGATATTATATGTACAGTATATAATATACTTTGGGTTAAATTTGATATTTTGTCTACATTATATAATATATATTTGGTGAAATTTGATATTTTATGTACAGTATATAATATATACTTGGTGAAATTTGATATTTTATATACAGTATTTAATATATATTTGGTGTACTTTCATATTTTATGTACAGTATAAAATATATTCTTGATGTACTTTCATATTTTATGTACAGCAAATAATACATATTTGTTGTATTTTGATATTTTATATACAGTATATAATATATATTTGGCGAAATTTGATATTAATTGTACAGTATATAATATATATTTGGTGAAATTTGATATTTTATGTGCAGTATATAAAATATATTTGGTGAAATTTGATATTTTATGTACAGTATATAATATATATTTGGTGTACTTTCATATTTTATGTACAGTATATAGTATATATCTGGTGAAATTTGATATTTTTTGCACAGTATATAGCAGATATTTGGTGAAATTTGATATTATATGTACAGTATATAATATACTTTGGGTTAAATTTGATATTTTGTGTACAGTATATAATATATATTTGGTGAAATTTGATATTTTATGTACAGTATATAATATATACTTGGTGAAATTTGATATTTTATATACAGTATTTAATATATATTTGGTGTACTTTCATATTTTATGTACAGTATAAAATATATACTTGATGTACTTTCATATTTTATGTACAGCAAATAATACATATTTGTTGAAATTTGATATTTTATATACAGTATATAATATATATTTGGCGAAATTTGATATTAATTGTACAGTATATAATATATATTTGGTGAAATTTGATATTTTATGTACAGTATATAAAATATATTTGGTGAAATTTGATATTTTATGTACAGTATATAATATATATTTGGTGTACTTTCATATTTTATGTACAGTATAAAATATATACCTGATGTACTTTCAAGTTTTATGTGCAGTATATAATAAATATTTGGGGTGCTTACTTATTTTATGTACAGTATATAATACATATTTTGTGAAATTTGATATTTCATCTACTGTATATAAGATATAGTTGGTGAAATTTGATATTTTATCTACAGTATATGATATATAATTGGTGTACTTTCATATTTTACTTGCAGTTTATAACACATATTTGGTGTACTTTCATATTTTATGTACAGTATATAGTATATATTTGTTGACATTTGATATTTTATGTACGGTATATAATATATATTTGTTGAAATTTGATATTTTATGTAAAGTATATAATATATATTTGGTGAAATTTTATATTTTATGTACACTAGATACTATATATTTGGTGTACTTTCATATTTTATGTACAGTATATAGTATATATTTGGTGACATTTGATATTTTATGTACAATATATAAGATATGTTTGTTGAAATTTGATATTTTATGTACAGTATATAATATATATTTGGTGAAATTTGATATTTTATGTACAGTATATAATATATATTTGGTGAAATTTGATAATTTAGGTACAGTATAAAAGATATATTTGTTGAAATTTGATATTTTATGTACAGTATATAATATATATTTGGTGAAATTTGATATTTCACCCACAGTATATAATATATATTTGATGAAATTTGAGATTTTATCTACGGTATATGATATATATTTGGTGTACTTTCATATTTTACCTATAGTATATAATATATATTTGGTGTACTTTGATATTTTATGCACAGTATATAATATATATTGGTGTAGTTTCATACTTTATGTAGAGTATATAGTATATAATTGCTGAAATTTGATATTTTATATACAGTATATAATATGTATTTTGTGTAATCTGATATTATATGTAAAGTATATAATATATATTTGGTGAAATTTTATATTTTATATAAAGTATATAACATATATTTGGTGTAATTTCATATTTTATATACAGTATATAGTATATATTTTGTGACATTTGATATTTTATGTACAGTATGTAATATATATTTGCTGAAATTTGATATTTTATTTACAGTAAATAATATATATTTGGTGAAATTTTATATTTTATGAACAGTGTATAATATATATTTGGTGTACTTTCATATTTTATGTACAGTATATAGTATATAGTTGGTGACATTAAATATTTTATGTACAGTAGATAATATATATTTGTTGAAATTTGACATTTTATATACAGTATATAATATATATTTGGTGAAATTTTATATTTTACTTACAGTATATAATATATATTTGGTGTATTTTCATATTTTATGTACAGTATATGATATATATATGGTGACATTTGATATTTTATCAACAATATGTAAGATATGTTTGTTGAAATTTGATATTTTATGTACAGTATATAATATATATTTGGTGAAATTTATTATAGGTACAGTATATAATATATATTTGGTGAAATTTGATATTTTATGTACGGTATATAATATATATTTGGTGAAATTTGATATTTTATGTACAGTATATAATATATATTTGGTGAAATTTGACATTTTATGTACAGTATATATATATTTGGTGTACTTTCATATTTTATGTACAGTATATAGTATATATTTGGTGAAATTTGATATTTTTTGCACAGTATATAGCAGATATTTGGTGAAATTTGATATTATATGTACAGTATATAATATACTTTGGGTTAAATTTGATATTTTGTCTACATTATATAATATATATTTGGTGAAATTTGATATTTTATGTACAGTATATAATATATACTTGGTGAAATTTGATATTTTATATACAGTATTTAATATATATTTGGTGTACTTTCATATTTTATGTACAGTATAAAATATATTCTTGATGTACTTTCATATTTTATGTACAGCAAATAATACATATTTGTTGTATTTTGATATTTTATATACAGTATATAATATATATTTGGCGAAATTTGATATTAATTGTACAGTATATAATATATATTTGGTGAAATTTGATATTTTATGTGCAGTATATAAAATATATTTGGTGAAATTTGATATTTTATGTACAGTATATAATATATATTTGGTGTACTTTCATATTTTATGTACAGTATATAGTATATATTAGGTGAAATTTGATTTTTTATGTACATTATATAACAGATATTTGGTGAAATGTGATATTATATGTACAGTATATTATGTTTTTGGTGAAATTTGATATTTTATGTACAGTATATAAGATATATTTGGTGAAATTTTATATTTTATAAACAGTATATATTGTATATTTTGTGTACTTTCATATTTTATGTACAGTGTATAGAATATATTTGGTGACATTTGATATTTTATGTACAGTATGTAATATAAATTTGTTGAAATTTGATATTTTATGTACAGTATGTAATATATATTTGGTGTACTTTCATATTTTAAGTACAGTATAAAATATATACTTGATGTAGTTTCATATTTTATGTACAGAAAATAATATATATTTGTTGAAATTTCTTATTTTATGTACAGTATATAATATATATTTGGTGAAATTTGATATTATAGGTACAGTATATAATATATATTTGGTGAAATTTGATATTTTTTGAACTGTATATAATATATATTTGGTGAAATTTCATACTTTATGTACAGTATAAAACATATATTTGGTGAAATTTGATATTTTATTTACAGTATATAATATATATTTGGTGTACTTTCATATTTTATGTGCAGTATAAAATATATACTTGATGTACTTTCATATTTTATGTAAGAAAATAATATATATTTGTTGAAATTTGATATTTTATGTACAGTATATAATTTATATTTGGTGCAATTTTATGTTTTATGTACTCTATATCATATATATTTGGTGTACTTACCAGTTTTATGTACAGTATATAATATATATTTGGTGAAATTTGATATTTTATGTACAGTATATTATATATATTTGGTGAAATTTGATATTTTATATACAGTAAGTAATATATATTTGGTGTACTTTCATATTTTATGTACAGTATAAAATGCATACTTGATGTAGTTTCATATTTTATGTACAGTAAATAATACATATTTTTTGAAATTTAATATTTTATGTACAGTATATAGTATATATTTGGTGACATTTGATATTTTATGTACAGTATGTAATATAAATTTGTTGAAATTTGATATTTTATGTACAGTATATAATATATCTTTGGTGTACTTTCATATTTTATGCAGAGTATAAAATATATACTTGATGTACTTTCAAGTTTTATGGACAGAATACAATATATATTTGGTGTACTTTCATATTTTATATACAGTATATAATATATATTTTGTGAATTTGGATATTTCATGTACTGTATGTTAGACATAATTGGTGAAATTTGATATTTTCTGTACGGTTGATGATATATAACTTGTGTACTTTCATCTTTTACTTGCAGTATATAATACATATTTGGTGTACTTTGATATTTTATGTACAGTATATAATATATATTTGGTGAAATTTGATATTTTACATACGGTATATAATATATATTTGGTGAAATTTGAGATTTTATGTACAGTATATGATATATATTTGGTGTACTTTCATATTTCACTTACAGTATATAATTTATCTTTGGTGTACTTTGATATTTTATGTACAGCATATAATATATATTGGTGTATTTTCATATTTTATGTAGAGTATATAGTATATAATTACTGAAATTTGATATTTTATGTACAGTATATAATATGTATTTTGTGTAATTTGATATTATATGTACAGTATATAATATATATTTGGTGAAATTTGATATTTTACACACAGTATATAATATATATTTGGTGAAATTTGAGATTTTATGTACGGTATATGATATATATTTGGTGTAATTTCATATTTTACTTACAGTATATAATATATATTTGGTGTACTTTGCTATTTTATGTACAGTATATAATATATATTGGTGTAGTTTCATATTTTATGTAGAGTATATAATACATATTTGGTGAAATTTGGTATTTTATATACAGTATGTAATATATATTTGGTGTACTTTCATATTATATGTACAGTATAAAATATATAATTATACTTTCATATTTTATGTACAGTAATTAATACATATTTGTTGAAATTTGATATTTTATATACAGTATATAATATATATTTGGTGAAATTTCATATTATATTTACAGTATATAATATATATTTGGTGAAATTTCTTATTTTATGTACAGTATATAATATATATTTGGTGAAATTTGAGATTTTATGTACAGTATGTGATATATATTTGGTGTACTTTCATATTTTACTTACAGTATATAATATATACTTGGTGTACTTTGATATTTTATGTACAGTATATAATATATATTGGTGTAGTTTCATATTTTATGTAGAGTATATAGTATATAATTGCTGAAATTTGATATTTTATATACAGTATATAATATGTATTTTGTGTAATCTGATATTATATGTAAAGTATATAATATATATTTGGTGAAATTTTATATTTTATATACAGTATATAACATATATTTGGTGTAATTTCATATTTTATGTACGGTTTATAGTATATATTTCGTGACATTTGATATTTTATGTACAGTATATAATATATATTTGTTGAAATTTGATATTTTATGTACAGTATATAATATATATTTGCTGAAATTTTATATTTTATGTACAGTGTATAATATATATTTGGTGTACTTTCATATTTTATGTACAGTATATAGTATATATTTGGTGACATTTCATATTTTATGAACAATAGGTAAGATATGTTTGTTGAAATTTGATATTTTATGGACAGTATATAATATATATTGGGTGAAGTTTGATATTATAGGTACAGTATATAATATATATTTGGTGAAATTTGATATTTTATGTACAGTATATAATATATATTTGGTGAAATTTGACATTTTATGTACGGTACATAATATATATTTGGTGTACTTTCATATTTTATGTACAGTATATAGTATATATCTGGTGAAATTTGATATTTTTTGCACAGTATATAGCAGATATTTGGTGAAATTTGATATTATATGTACAGTATATAATATACTTTGGGTTAAATTTGATATTTTGTGTACAGTATATAATATATATTTGGTGAAATTTGATATTTTATGTACCGTATATAATATATACTTGGTGAAATTTGATATTTTATATACAGTATTTAATATATATTTGGTGTACTTTCATATTTTATGTACAGTATAAAATATATACTTGATGTACTTTCATATTTTATGTACAGCAAATAATACATATTTGTTGAAATTTGATATTTTATATACAGTATATAATATATATTTGGCGAAATTTGATATTAATTGTACAGTATATAATATATATTTGGTGAAATTTGATATTTTATGTACAGTATATAAAATATATTTGGTGAAATTTGATATTTTATGTACAGTATATAATATATATTTGGTGTACTTTCATATTTTATGTACAGTATAAAATATATACCTGATGTACTTTCAAGTTTTATGTGCAGTATATAATAAATATTTGGGGTGCTTACTTATTTTATGTACAGTATATAATACATATTTTGTGAAATTTGATATTTCATCTACTGTATATAAGATATAGTTGGTGAAATTTGATATTTTATCTACAGTATATGATATATAATTGGTGTACTTTCATATTTTACTTGCAGTTTATAACACATATTTGGTGTACTTTCATATTTTATGTACAGTATATAGTATATATTTGTTGACATTTGATATTTAATGTACGGTATATAATATATATTTGTTGAAATTTGATATTTTATGTAAAGTATATAATATATATTTGGTGAAATTTTATATTTTATGTACACTAGATACTATATATTTGGTGTACTTTCATATTTTATGTACAGTATATAGTATATATTTGGTGACATTTGATATTTTATGTACAATATATAAGATATGTTTGTTGAAATTTGATATTTTATGTACAGTATATAATATATATTTGGTGAAATTTCATATTTTATGTACAGTATATAATATATATTTGGTGAAATTTGATAATTTAAGTACAGTATAAAAGATATATTTGGTGAAATTTGATATTTTATGTACAGTATATAATATATATTTGGTGAAATTTGATATTTCACCCACAGTATATAATATATATTTGATGAAATTTGAGATTTTATGTACGGTATATGATATATATTTGGTGTACTTTCATATTTTACTTATAGTATATAATATATATTTGGTGTACTTTGATATTTTATGCACAGTATATAATATATATTGGTGTAGTTTCATACTTTATGTAGAGTATATAGTATATAATTGCTGAAATTTGATATTTTATATACAGTATATAATATGTATTTTGTGTAATCTGATATTATATGTAAAGTATATAATATATATTTGGTGAAATTTTATATTTTATATAAAGTATATAACATATATTTGGTGTAATTTCATATTTTATGTACAGTATATAGTATATATTTGGTGACATTTGATATTTTATGTACAGTATATAATATATATTTGCTGAAATTTGATATTTTATTTACAGTAAATAATATATATTTGGTGAAATTTTATATTTTATGAACAGTGTATAATATATATTTGGTGTACTTTCATATTTTATGTACAGTGTATAGTATATAGTTGGTGACATTAAATATTTTATGTACAGTAGAAAATATATATTTGTTGAAATTTGACATTTTATATACAGTATATAATATATATTTGGTGAAATTTTATATTTTACTTACAGTATATAATATATATTTGGTGTATTTTCATATTTTATGTACAGTATATGATATATATATGGTGACATTTGATATTTTATCAACAATATGTAAGATATGTTTGTTGAAATTTGATATTTTATGTACAGTATATAATATATATTTTGTGAAATTTATTATAGGTACAGTATATAATATATATTTGGTGAAATTTGATATTTTATGTACGGTATATAATATATATTTGGTGAAATTTGATATTTTATGTACAGTATATAATATATATTTGGTGAAATTTGACATTTTATGTACAGTATATATATATTTGGTGTACTTTCATATTTTATGTACAGTATATAGTATATATTTGGTGAAATTTGATATTTTTTGCACAGTAAATAGCAGATATTTGGTGAAATTTGATATTATATGTACAGTATATAATATACTTTGGGTTAAATTTGATATTTTGTCTACATTATATAATATATATTTGGTGAAATTTGATATTTTATGTACAGTATATAATATATACTTGGTGAAATTTGATATTTTATATACAGTATTTAATATATATTTGGTGTACTTTCATATTTTATGTACAGTATAAAATATATTCTTGATGTACTTTCATATTTTATGTACAGCAAATAATACATATTTGTTGTATTTTGATATTTTATATACAGTATATAATATATATTTGGCGAAATTTGATATTAATTGTACAGTATATAATATATATTTGGTGAAATTTGATATTTTATGTGCAGTATATAAAATATATTTGGTGAAATTTGATATTTTATGTACAGTATATAATATATATTTGGTGTACTTTCATATTTTATGTACAGTATAAAATATATACTTGATGTACTTTCAAGTTTTATGTGCAGTATATAATAAATATTTGGGGTTCCTTCATATTTTATGTACAGTATATAATATATATTTTGTGAAATTTAATATTTCATCTACTGTATATAAGATATCGTTGGTGAAATTTGATATTTTATGTACAGTATATGATATATAATTGGTGTACTCTCATATTTTACTTGCAGTATATAATACCTATTTGGTGTACTTTGATATTTTATGTACAGTGCATAATATATAGGTGTAGTTTCATATTTTATGTACAGTATATGGTATATAATTCCTGAAATTTGATATTATATGTACAGTATATGATATGTATTTGGTGTAATTTGATATTATATGTACAATATATAATATGTATTTGGTGAAATTTTATATTTTATGTACAGTATATAATATATATTTGGTGTACTTTCATATTTTATGTACAGTATATAGTATATATTAGGTGAAATTTGATTTTTTATGTACATTATATAGCAGATATTTGGTGAAATGTGATATTATATGTACAGTATATTATGTTTTTGGTGAAATTTGATATTTTATGTACAGTATATAAGATATATTTGGTGAAATTTTATATTTTATAAACAGTATATATTGTATATTTTGTGTACTTTCATATTTTATGTACAGTGTATAGAATATATTTGGTGACATTTGATATTTTATGTACAGTATGTAATATAAATTTGTTGAAATTTGATATTTTATGTACAGTATGTAATATATATTTGGAGTACTTTCATATTTTACTTACAGTATATAATATATATTTGGTGTACTTTGCTATTTTATGTACAGTATATAATATATATTGGTGTAGTTTCATATTTTATGTAGAGTATATAATACATATTTGGTGAAATTTGGTATTTTATATACAGTATGTAATATATATTTGGTGTACTTTCATATTATATGTACAGTATAAAATATATAATTCTTCTTTCATATTTTATGTACAGTAATTAATACATATTTGTTGAAATTTGATATTTTATATACAGTATATAATATATATTTGGTGAAATTTCATATTATATTTACAGTATATAATATATATTTGGTGAAATTTCTTATTTTATGTACAGTATATAATATATATTTGGTGAAATTTGAGATTTTATGTACAGTATGTGATATATATTTGGTGTACTTTCATATTTTACTTACAGTATATAATATATACTTGGTGTACTTTGATATTTTATGTACAGTATATAATATATATTGGTGTAGTTTCATATTTTATGTAGAGTATATAGTATATAATTGCTGAAATTTGATATTTTATATACAGTATATAATATGTATTTTGTGTAATCTGATATTATATGTAAAGTATATAATATATATTTGGTGAAATTTTATATTTTATATACAGTATATAACATATATTTGGTGTAATTTCATATTTTATGTACGGTTTATAGTATATATTTCGTGACATTTGATATTTTATGTACAGTATATAATATATATTTGTTGAAATTTGATATTTTATGTACAGTATATAATATATATTTGCTGAAATTTTATATTTTATGTACAGTGTATAATATATATTTGGTGTACTTTCATATTTTATGTACAGTATATAGTATATATTTGGTGACATTTCATATTTTATGAACAATAGGTAAGATATGTTTGTTGAAATTTGATATTTTATGGACAGTATATAATATATATTTGGTGAAGTTTGATATTATAGGTACTGTATATAATATATATTTGGTGAAATTTGATATTTTATGTACAGTATATAATATATATTTGGTGAAATTTGATATTTTATGTACGGTACATAATATATATTTGGTGTACTTTCATATTTTATGTACAGTATATAGTATATATCTGGTGAAATTTGATATTTTTTGCACAGTATCTGGCAGATATTTGGTGAAATTTGATATTATATGTACAGTATATAATATGCTTTGGGTTAAATTTGATATTTTGTGTACAGTATATAATATATATTTGGTGAAATTTGATATTTTATGTACAGTATATAATATATATTTGGTGAAATTTGATATTTTATATACAGTATCTAATATATATTTGGTGTACTTTCATATTTTATGTACAGTATAAAATATATACTTGATGTACTTTCATATTTTATGTACAGCAAATAATACATATTTGTTGAAATTTGATATTTTATATACAGTATATAATATATATTTGGCGAAATTTGATATTAATTGTACAGTATATAATATATATTTGGTGAAATTTGATATTTTATGTACAGTATATAAAATATATTTGGTGAAATTTGATATTTTATGTACAGTATATATTATATATTTGGTGTACTTTCATATTTTATGTACAGTATAAAATATATACCTGATGTACTTTCAAGTTTTATGTGCAGTATATAATAAATATTTGGGGTGCTTACTTATTTTATGTACAGTATATAATACATATTTTGTGAAATTTGATATTTCATCTACTGTATATAAGATATAGTTGGTGAAATTTGATATTTTATCTACAGTATATGATATATAATTGGTGTACTTTCATATTTTACTTGCAGTTTATAACACATATTTGGTGTACTTTCATATTTTATGTACAGTATATAGTATATATTTGTTGACATTTGATATTTTATGTACGGTATATAATATATATTTGTTGAAATTTGATATTTTATGTAAAGTATATAATATATATTTGGTGAAATTTTATATTTTATGTACACTAGATACTATATATTTGGTGTACTTTCATATTTTATGTACAGTATATAGTATATATTTGGTGACATTTGATATTTTATGTACAATATATAAGATATGTTTGTTGAAATTTGATATTTTATGTACAGTATATAATATATATTTGGTGAAATTTGATATTTTATGTACAGTATATAATATATATTTGGTGAAATTTGATAATTTAGGTACAGTATAAAAGATATATTTGTTGAAATTTGATATTTTATGTACAGTATATAATATATATTTGGTGAAATTTGATATTTCACCCACAGTATATAATATATATTTGATGAAATTTGAGATTTTATGTACGGTATATGATATATATTTGGTGTACTTTCATATTTTACTTATAGTATATAATATATATTTGGTGTACTTTGATATTTTATGCACAGTATATAATATATATTGGTGTAGTTTCATACTTTATGTAGAGTATATAGTATATAATTGCTGAAATTTGATATTTTATATACAGTATATAATATGTATTTTGTGTAATCTGATATTATATGTAAAGTATATAATATATATTTGGTGAAATTTTATATTTTATATAAAGTATATAACATATATTTGGTGTAATTTCATATTTTATGTACAGTATATAGTATATATTTGGTGACATTTGATATTTTATGTACCGTATATAATATATATTTGCTGAAATTTGATATTTTATTTACAGTAAATAATATATATTTGGTGAAATTTTATATTTTATGAACAGTGTATAATATATATTTGGTGTACTTTCATATTTTATGTACAGTATATAGTATATAGTTGGTGACATTAAATATTTTATGTACAGTAGATAATATATATTTGTTGAAATTTGACATTTTATATACAGTATATAATATATATTTGGTGAAATTTTATATTTTACTTACAGTATATAATATATATTTGGTGTATTTTCATATTTTATGTACAGTATATAATATATATATGGTGACATTTGATATTTTATCAACAATATGTAAGATATGTTTGTTGAAATTTGATATTTTATGTACAGTATATAATATATATTTGGTGAAATTTATTATAGGTACAGTATATAATATATATTTGGTGAAATTTGATATTTTATGTACGGTATATAATATATATTTGGTGAAATTTGATATTTTATGTACAGTATATAATATATATTTGGTGAAATTTGACATTTTATGTACAGTATATATATATTTGGTGTACTTTCATATTTTATGTACAGTATATAGTATATATTTGGTGAAATTTGATATTTTTTGCACAGTATATAGCAGATATTTGGTGAAATTTGATATTATATGTACAGTATATAATATACTTTGGGTTAAATTTGATATTTTGTCTACATTATATAATATATATTTGGTGAAATTTGATATTTTATGTACAGTATATAATATATACTTGGTGAAATTTGATATTTTATATACAGTATTTAATATATATTTGGTGTACTTTCATATTTTATGTACAGTATAAAATATATTCTTGATGTACTTTCATATTTTATGTACAGCAAATAATACATATTTGTTGTATTTTGATATTTTATATACAGTATATAATATATATTTGGCGAAATTTGATATTAATTGTACAGTATATAATATATATTTGGTGAAATTTGATATTTTATGTGCAGTATATAAAATATATTTGGTGAAATTTGATATTTTATGTACAGTATATAATGTATATTTGGTGTACTTTCATATTTTATGTACAGTATAAAATATATACTTGATGTACTTTCAAGTTTTATGTGCAGTATATAATAAATATTTGGGGTTCCTTCATATTTTATGTACAGTATATAATATATATTTTGTGAAATTTGATATTTCATCTACTGTATATAAGATATCGTTGGTGAAATTTGATATTTTATGTACAGTATATGATATATAATTGGTGTACTTTCATATTTTACTTGCAGTATATAATACCTATTTGGTGTACTTTGATATTTTATGTACAGTGCATAATATATAGGTGTAGTTTCATATTTTATGTACAGTATATGGTATATAATTCCTGAAATTTGATATTATATGTACAGTATATGATATGTATTTGGTGTAATTTGATATTATATGTACAATATATAATATGTATTTGGTGAAATTTTATATTTTATGTACAGTATATAATATATATTTGGTGTACTTTCATATTTTATGTACAGTATATTGTATATATTAGGTGAAATTTGATTTTTTATGTACATTATATAACAGATATTTGGTGAAATGTGATATTATATGTACAGTATATTATGTTTTTGGTGAAATTTGATATTTTATGTACAGTATATAAGATATATTTGGTGAAATTTTATATTTTATAAACAGTATATATTGTATATTTTGTGTACTTTCATATTTTATGTACAGTGTATAGAATATATTTGGTGACATTTGATATTTTATGTACAGTATGTAATATAAATTTGTTGAAATTTGATATTTTATGTACAGTATGTAATATATATTTGGTGTATTTTCATATTTTAAGTACAGTATAAAGTATATACTTCATGTAGTTTCATATTTTATTTACAGAAAATAATATATATTTGTTGAAATTTGTTATTTTATGTACAGTATATAATATATATTTGGTGAAATTTGATATTATAGGTACAGTATATAATATATATTTGGTGAAATTTGATATTTTTTGAACTGTATATAATATATATTTGGTGAAATTTCATACTTTATGTACAGTATAAAACATATATTTGGTGAAATTTGATATTTTATGTACAGTATATAATATATATTTGGTGTACTTTCATATTTTATGTGCAGTATAAAATATATACTTGATGTACTTTCATATTTTATGTAAGAAAATAATACATATTTGTTGAAATTTGATATTTTATGTACAGTATATAATTTATATTTGGTGCAATTTTATATTTTATGTACTCTATATCATATATATTTGGTGTACTTACCAGTTTTATGTACAGTATATAATATATATTTGGTGAAATTTGATATTATAGGTACAGTATATAATATATATTTGGTGAAATTTGACATTTTACTTACAGTATATAATATATATTTGCTGTATTTTCATATTTTATGTACAGTATATAATATATATTTGGTGACATTTGATATTTTATGAACAATATGTAAGATATGTTTGTTGAAATTTGAAATTTTGTGTACAGTATATAATATATTTTTGGTGAAATTTGATGTTATAAGTACAGTATATAATATATATTTGGTGAAATTTGATATTTAATGTACAGTATATAATATATATTTGGTGAAATTTGATATTTTATGTACAGTATATAAGATATATTTGGTGAAATTTGATATTTTATGTACAGTATATAATATATATTTGGTGAAATTTGATATTTTATGTACAGTATATAAGATATATTTGGTGAAATTTGATATTTTATGTACAGTATATAATATATATTTGGTGAAATTTGATATTTTATGTGCAGTATATAAAATATATTTGGTGAAATTTGATATTTTATGTACAGTATATAATGTATATTTGGTGTACTTTCATATTTTATGTACAGTATAAAATATATACTTGATGTACTTTCAAGTTTTATGTGCAGTATATAATAAATATTTGGGGTTCCTTCATATTTTATGTACAGTATATAATATATATTTTGTGAAATTTGATATTTCATCTACTGTATATAAGATATCGTTGGTGAAATTTGATATTTTATGTACAGTATATGATATATAATTGGTGTACTTTCATATTTTACTTGCAGTATATAATACCTATTTGGTGTACTTTGATATTTTATGTACAGTGCATAATATATAGGTGTAGTTTCATATTTTATGTACAGTATATGGTATATAATTCCTGAAATTTGATATTATATGTACAGTATATGATATGTATTTGGTGTAATTTGATATTATATGTACAATATATAATATGTATTTGGTGAAATTTTATATTTTATGTACAGTATATAATATATATTTGGTGTACTTTCATATTTTATGTACAGTATATTGTATATATTAGGTGAAATTTGATTTTTTATGTACATTATATAACAGATATTTGGTGAAATGTGATATTATATGTACAGTATATTATGTTTTTGGTGAAATTTGATATTTTATGTACAGTATATAAGATATATTTGGTGAAATTTTATATTTTATAAACAGTATATATTGTATATTTTGTGTACTTTCATATTTTATGTACAGTGTATAGAATATATTTGGTGACATTTGATATTTTATGTACAGTATGTAATATAAATTTGTTGAAATTTGATATTTTATGTACAGTATGTAATATATATTTGGTGTATTTTCATATTTTAAGTACAGTATAAAGTATATACTTCATGTAGTTTCATATTTTATTTACAGAAAATAATATATATTTGTTGAAATTTGTTATTTTATGTACAGTATATAATATATATTTGGTGAAATTTGATATTATAGGTACAGTATATAATATATATTTGGTGAAATTTGATATTTTTTGAACTGTATATAATATATATTTGGTGAAATTTCATACTTTATGTACAGTATAAAACATATATTTGGTGAAATTTGATATTTTATGTACAGTATATAATATATATTTGGTGTACTTTCATATTTTATGTGCAGTATAAAATATATACTTGATGTACTTTCATATTTTATGTAAGAAAATAATACATATTTGTTGAAATTTGATATTTTATGTACAGTATATAATTTATATTTGGTGCAATTTTATATTTTATGTACTCTATATCATATATATTTGGTGTACTTACCAGTTTTATGTACAGTATATAATATATATTTGGTGAAATTTGATATTATAGGTACAGTATATAATATATATTTGGTGAAATTTGATATTTTACTTACAGTATATAATATATATTTGCTGTATTTTCATATTTTATGTACAGTATATAATATATATTTGGTGACATTTGATATTTTATGAACAATATGTAAGATATGTTTGTTGAAATTTGAAATTTTGTGTACAGTATATAATATATTTTTGGTGAAATTTGATGTTATAAGTACAGTATATAATATATATTTGGTGAAATTTGATATTTAATGTACAGTATATAATATATATTTGGTGAAATTTGATATTTTATGTACAGTATATAAGATATATTTGGTGAAATTTGATATTTTATGTACAGTATATAAGATATATTTGGTGAAATTTGATATTTTATATACTATATATATATTTGGTGTACTTTCCTATTTTATGTACATATATAGTATATATTTGGTGAAATTCGATATTTTTTGCACAGTACATAGTAGATATTTGGTGAAATTTGATATTATATGTACAGTATATAGTATACTTTGGGTTAAATTTGATATTTTGTGTACAGTATATAATATGTATTTGGTGAAATTTGATATTTTATGTACAGTATATAATATATATTTCGTGAAATTTGATATTTTATATACAGTATGTAATATATATTTGGTGTACTTTCATATTTTATGTACAGTATAAAATATATACCTGATGTATTTTCAAGTTTTATGTGCAGTATATAATAAATATTTGGGGTGCTTACTTATTTTATGTACAGTATATAATACATATTTTGTGAAATTTGATATTTCATCTACTGTATATAAGATATAGTTGGTGAAATTTGATATTTTATCTACAGTATATGATATATAATTGGTGTACTTTCATATTTTACTTGTAGTATATAATACCTATTTGGTGTACTTTGATATTTTATGTACAGTGCATAATATATACGTGTAGTTTCATATTTTATGTACAGTATA
Organism: Gorilla gorilla gorilla; assembly: GCF_029281585.2. Classification (NCBI taxonomy): domain Eukaryota; kingdom Metazoa; phylum Chordata; class Mammalia; order Primates; family Hominidae; genus Gorilla; species Gorilla gorilla. The sequence goes on along the minus strand of NC_073227.2, from coordinate 79,391,249 downwards.
TGGTATATAATTCCTGAAATTTGATATTATATGTACAGTATATGATATGTATTTGGTGTAATTTGATATTATATGTACAATATATAATATGTATTTGGTGAAATTTTATATTTTATGTACAGTATATAATATATATTTGGTGTACTTTCATATTTTATGTACAGTATATAGTATATATTAGGTGAAATTTGATTTTTTATGTACATTATATAACAGATATTTGGTGAAATGTGATATTATATGTACAGTATATTATGTTTTTGGTGAAATTTGATATTTTATGTACAGTATATAAGATATATTTGGTGAAATTTTATATTTTATAAACAGTATATATTGTATATTTTGTGTACTTTCATATTTTATGTACAGTGTATAGAATATATTTGGTGACATTTGATATTTTATGTACAGTATGTAATATAAATTTGTTGAAATTTGATATTTTATGTACAGTATGTAATATATATTTGGTGTACTTTCATATTTTAAGTACAGTATAAAATATATACTTGATGTAGTTTCATATTTTATGTACAGAAAATAATATATATTTGTTGAAATTTCTTATTTTATGTACAGTATATAATATATATTTGGTGAAATTTTATATTTTATATACAGTATATAACATATATTTGGTGTAATTTCATATTTTATGTATGGTTTATAGTATATATTTCGTGACATTTGATATTTTATGTACAGTATATAATATATATTTGTTGAAATTTGATATTTTATGTACAGTATATAATATATATTTGCTGAAATTTTATATTTTATGTACAGTGTATAATATATATTTGGTGTACTTTCATATTTTATTTACAGTATATAGTATATATTTGGTGACATTTCATATTTTATGAACAATAGGTAAGATATGTTTGTTGAAATTTGATATTTTATGTACAGTATATAATATATATTGGGTGAAGTTTGATATTATAGGTACAGTATATAATATATATTTGGTGAAATTTGATATTTTATGTACAGTATATAATATATATTTGGTGAAATTTGATATTTTATGTACGGTACATAATATATATTTGGTGTACTTTCATATTTTATGTACAGTATATAGTATATATCTGGTGAAATTTGATATTTTTTGCACAGTATATAGCAGATATTTGGTGAAATTTGATATTATATGTACAGTATATAATATACTTTGGGTTAAATTTGATATTTTGTGTACAGTATATAATATATATTTGGTGAAATTTGATATTTTATGTACAGTATTTAATATATATTTGGTGAAATTTGATATTTTATATACAGTATCTAATATATATTTGGTGTACTTTCATATTTTATGTACAGTATAAAATATATACTTGATGTACTTTCATATTTTATGTACAGCAAATAATACATATTTGTTGAAATTTGATATTTTATATACAGTATATAATATATATTTGGCGAAATTTGATATTAATTGTACAGTATATAATATATATTTGGTGAAATTTGATATTTTATGTACAGTATATAAAATATATTTGGTGAAATTTGATATTTTATGTACAGTATATAATATATATTTGGTGTACTTTCATATTTTATGTACAGTATAAAATATATACCTGATGTACTTTCAAGTTTTATGTGCAGTATATAATAAATATTTGGGGTGCTTACTTATTTTATGTACAGTATATAATACATATTTTGTGAAATTTGATATTTCATCTACTGTATATAAGATATAGTTGGTGAAATTTGATATTTTATCTACAGTATATGATATATAATTGGTGTACTTTCATATTTTACTTGCAGTTTATAACACATATTTGGTGTACTTTCATATTTTATGTACAGTATATAGTATATATTTGTTGACATTTGATATTTTATGTACGGTATATAATATATATTTGTTGAAATTTGATATTTTATGTAAAGTATATAATATATATTTGGTGAAATTTTATATTTTATGTACACTAGATACTATATATTTGGTGTACTTTCATATTTTATGTACAGTATATAGTATATATTTGGTGACATTTGATATTTTATGTACAATATATAAGATATGTTTGTTGAAATTTGATATTTTATGTACAGTATATAATATATATTTGGTGAAATTTGATATTTTATGTACAGTATATAATATATATTTGGTGAAATTTGATAATTTAGGTACAGTATAAAAGATATATTTGTTGAAATTTGATATTTTATGTACAGTATATAATATATATTTGGTGAAATTTGATATTTCACCCACAGTATATAATATATATTTGATGAAATTTGAGATTTTATGTACGGTATATGATATATATTTGGTGTACTTTCATATTTTACTTATAGTATATAATATATATTTGGTGTACTTTGATATTTTATGCACAGTATATAATATATATTGGTGTAGTTTCATACTTTATGTAGAGTATATAGTATATAATTGCTGAAATTTGATATTTTATATACAGTATATAATATGTATTTTGTGTAATCTGATATTATATGTAAAGTATATAATATATATTTGGTGAAATTTTATATTTTATATAAAGTATATAACATATATTTGGTGTAATTTCATATTTTATGTACAGTATATAGTATATATTTGGTGACATTTGATATTTTATGTACCGTATATAATATATATTTGCTGAAATTTGATATTTTATTTACAGTAAATAATATATATTTGGTGAAATTTTATATTTTATGAACAGTGTATAATATATATTTGGTGTACTTTCATATTTTATGTACAGTATATAGTATATAGTTGGTGACATTAAATATTTTATGTACAGTAGATAATATATATTTGTTGAAATTTGACATTTTATATACAGTATATAATATATATTTGGTGAAATTTTATATTTTACTTACAGTATATAATATATATTTGGTGTATTTTCATATTTTATGTACAGTATATAATATATATATGGTGACATTTGATATTTTATCAACAATATGTAAGATATGTTTGTTGAAATTTGATATTTTATGTACAGTATATAATATATATTTGGTGAAATTTGACATTTTATGTACAGTATATATATATTTGGTGTACTTTCATATTTTATGTACAGTATATAGTATATATTTGGTGAAATTTGATATTTTTTGCACAGTATATAGCAGATATTTGGTGAAATTTGATATTATATGTACAGTATATAATATACTTTGGGTTAAATTTGATATTTTGTCTACATTATATAATATATATTTGGTGAAATTTGATATTTTATGTACAGTATATAATATATACTTGGTGAAATTTGATATTTTATATACAGTATTTAATATATATTTGGTGTACTTTCATATTTTATGTACAGTATAAAATATATTCTTGATGTACTTTCATATTTTATGTACAGCAAATAATACATATTTGTTGTATTTTGATATTTTATATACAGTATATAATATATATTTGGCGAAATTTGATATTAATTGTACAGTATATAATATATATTTGGTGAAATTTGATATTTTATGTGCAGTATATAAAATATATTTGGTGAAATTTGATATTTTATGTACAGTATATAATGTATATTTGGTGTACTTTCATATTTTATGTACAGTATAAAATATATACTTGATGTACTTTCAAGTTTTATGTGCAGTATATAATAAATATTTGGGGTTCCTTCATATTTTATGTACAGTATATAATATATATTTTGTGAAATTTGATATTTCATCTACTGTATATAAGATATCGTTGGTGAAATTTGATATTTTATGTACAGTATATGATATATAATTGGTGTACTTTCATATTTTACTTGCAGTATATAATACCTATTTGGTGTACTTTGATATTTTATGTACAGTGCATAATATATAGGTGTAGTTTCATATTTTATGTACAGTATATGGTATATAATTCCTGAAATTTGATATTATATGTACAGTATATGATATGTATTTGGTGTAATTTGATATTATATGTACAATATATAATATGTATTTGGTGAAATTTTATATTTTATGTACAGTATATAATATATATTTGGTGTACTTTCATATTTTATGTACAGTATATTGTATATATTAGGTGAAATTTGATTTTTTATGTACATTATATAACAGATATTTGGTGAAATGTGATATTATATGTACAGTATATTATGTTTTTGGTGAAATTTGATATTTTATGTACAGTATATAAGATATATTTGGTGAAATTTTATATTTTATAAACAGTATATATTGTATATTTTGTGTACTTTCATATTTTATGTACAGTGTATAGAATATATTTGGTGACATTTGATATTTTATGTACAGTATGTAATATAAATTTGTTGAAATTTGATATTTTATGTACAGTATGTAATATATATTTGGTGTATTTTCATATTTTAAGTACAGTATAAAGTATATACTTCATGTAGTTTCATATTTTATTTACAGAAAATAATATATATTTGTTGAAATTTGTTATTTTATGTACAGTATATAATATATATTTGGTGAAATTTGATATTATAGGTACAGTATATAATATATATTTGGTGAAATTTGATATTTTTTGAACTGTATATAATATATATTTGGTGAAATTTCATACTTTATGTACAGTATAAAACATATATTTGGTGAAATTTGATATTTTATGTACAGTATATAATATATATTTGGTGTACTTTCATATTTTATGTGCAGTATAAAATATATACTTGATGTACTTTCATATTTTATGTAAGAAAATAATACATATTTGTTGAAATTTGATATTTTATGTACAGTATATAATTTATATTTGGTGCAATTTTATATTTTATGTACTCTATATCATATATATTTGGTGTACTTACCAGTTTTATGTACAGTATATAATATATATTTGGTGAAATTTGATATTATAGGTACAGTATATAATATATATTTGGTGAAATTTGATATTTTACTTACAGTATATAATATATATTTGCTGTATTTTCATATTTTATGTACAGTATATAATATATATTTGGTGACATTTGATATTTTATGAACAATATGTAAGATATGTTTGTTGAAATTTGAAATTTTGTGTACAGTATATAATATATTTTTGGTGAAATTTGATGTTATAAGTACAGTATATAATATATATTTGGTGAAATTTGATATTTAATGTACAGTATATAATATATATTTGGTGAAATTTGATATTTTATGTACAGTATATAAGATATATTTGGTGAAATTTGATATTTTATGGACAGTATATAAGATATATTTGGTGAAATTTGATATTTTATATACTATATATATATTTGGTGTTCTTTCCTATTTTATGTACATATATAGTATATATTTGGTGAAATTCGATATTTTTTGCACAGTACATAGTAGATATTTGGTGAAATTTGATATTATATGTACAGTATATAGTATACTTTGGGTTAAATTTGATATTTTGTGTACAGTATATAATATGTATTTGGTGAAATTTGATATTTTATGTACAGTATATAATATATATTTCGTGAAATTTGATATTTTATATACAGTATGTAATATATATTTGGTGTACTTTCATATTTTATGTACAGTATAAAATATATACCTGATGTATTTTCAAGTTTTATGTGCAGTATATAATAAATATTTGGGGTGCTTACTTATTTTATGTACAGTATATAATACATATTTTGTGAAATTTGATATTTCATCTACTGTATATAAGATATAGTTGGTGAAATTTGATATTTTATCTACAGTATATGATATATAATTGGTGTACTTTCATATTTTACTTGTAGTATATAATACCTATTTGGTGTACTTTGATATTTTATGTACAGTGCATAATATATACGTGTAGTTTCATATTTTATGTACAGTATATGGTATATAATTCCTGAAATTTGATATTATATGTACAGTATATGATATGTATTTGGTGTAATTTGATATTATATGTACAATATATAATATGTATTTGGTGAAATTTTATATTTTATGTACAGTATATAATATATATTTGGTGTACTTTCATATTTTATGTACAGTATATAGTATATATTAGGTGAAATTTGATTTTTTATGTACATTATATAACAGATATTTGGTGAAATGTGATATTATATGTACAGTATATTATGTTTTTGGTGAAATTTGATATTTTATGTACAGTATATAAGATATATTTGGTGAAATTTTATATTTTATAAACAGTATATATTGTATATTTTGTGTACTTTCATATTTTATGTACAGTGTATAGAATATATTTGGTGACATTTGATATTTTATGTACAGTATGTAATATAAATTTGTTGAAATTTGATATTTTATGTACAGTATGTAATATATATTTGGTGTACTTTCATATTTTAAGTACAGTATAAAATATATACTTGATGTAGTTTCATATTTTATGTACAGAAAATAATATATATTTGTTGAAATTTCTTATTTTATGTACAGTATATAATATATATTTGGTGAAATTTGATATTATAGGTACAGTATATAATATATATTTGGTGAAATTTGATATTTTTTGAACTGTATATAATATATATTTGGTGAAATTTCATACTTTATGTACAGTATAAAACATATATTTGGTGAAATTTGATATTTTATGTACAGTATATAATATATATTTGGTGTACTTTCATATTTTATGTGCAGTATAAAATATATACTTGATGTACTTTCATATTTTATGTAAGAAAATAATACATATTTGTTGAAATTTGATATTTTATGTACAGTATATAATTTATATTTGGTGCAATTTTCTGTTTTATGTACTCTATATCATATATATTTGGTGTACTTACCAGTTTTATGTACAGTATATAATATATATTTGGTGAAATTTGATATTTTATGTACAGTATATTATATATATTTGGTGAAATTTGATATTTTATATACAGTAAGTAATATATATTTGGTGTACTTTCATATTTTATGTACAGTATAAAATACATACTTGATGTAGTTTCATATTTTATGTACAGTAAATAATACATATTTTTTGAAATTTAATATTTTATGTACAGTATATAGTATATATTTGGTGACATTTGATATTTTATGTACAGTATGTAATATTAATTTGTTGAAATTTGATATTTTATGTACAGTATGTAATATATCTTTGGTGTACTTTCATATTTTATGTAGAGTATAAAATATATACTTGATGTACTTTCAAGTTTTATGGACAGAATACAATATATATTTGGTGTACTTTCATATTTTATATACAGTATATAATATATATTTTGTGAATTTGGATATTTCATGTACTGTATGTTAGAAATAATTGGTGAAATTTGATATTTTCTGTACAGTAGATGTTATATAACTTTTGTACTTTCATCTTTTACTTGCAGTATATAATACATATTTGGTGTACTTTGATATTTTATGTACAGTATATAATATATATTTGGTGAAATTTGATATTTTACATACGGTATATAATATATATTTGGTGAAATTTGAGATTTTATGTACAGTATATGATATATATTTGGTGTACTTTCATATTTTACTTACAGTATATAATATATCTTTGGTGTACTTTGATATTTTATGTACAGCATATAATATATATTGGTGTATTTTCATATTTTATGTAGAGTATATAGTATATAATTGCTGAAATTTGATATTTTATGTACAGTATATAATATGTATTTTGTGTAATTTGATATTATATGTACAGTATATAATATATATTTGGTGAAATTTGATATTTTACACACAGTATATAATATATATTTGGTGAAATTTGAGATTTTATGTACGGTATATGATATATATTTGGTGTAATTTCATATTTTACTTACAGTATATAATATATATTTGGTGTACTTTGCTATTTTATGTACAGTATATAATATATATTGGTGTAGTTTCATATTTTATGTAGAGTATATAATACATATTTGGTGAAATTTGGTATTTTATATACAGTATGTAATATATATTTGGTGTACTTTCATATTATATGTACAGTATAAAATATATAATTCTACTTTCATATTTTATGTACAGTAATTAATACATATTTGTTGAAATTTGATATTTTATATACAGTATATAATATATATTTGGTGAAATTTCATATTATATTTACAGTATATAATATATATTTGGTGAAATTTCTTATTTTATGTACAGTATATAATATATATTTGGTGAAATTTGAGATTTTATGTACAGTATGTGATATATATTTGGTGTACTTTCATATTTTACTTACAGTATATAATATATACTTGGTGTACTTTGATATTTTATGTACAGTATATAATATATATTGGTGTAGTTTCATATTTTATGTAGAGTATATAGTATATAATTGCTGAAATTTGATATTTTATATACAGTATATAATATGTATTTTGTGTAATCTGATATTATATGTAAAGTATATAATATATATTTGGTGAAATTTTATATTTTATATACAGTATATAACATATATTTGGTGTAATTTCATATTTTATGTATGGTTTATAGTATATATTTCGTGACATTTGATATTTTATGTACAGTATATAATATATATTTGTTGAAATTTGATATTTTATGTACAGTATATAATATATATTTGCTGAAATTTTATATTTTATGTACAGTGTATAATATATATTTGGTGTACTTTCATATTTTATTTACAGTATATAGTATATATTTGGTGACATTTCATATTTTATGAACAATAGGTAAGATATGTTTGTTGAAATTTGATATTTTATGGACAGTATATAATATATATTGGGTGAAGTTTGATATTATAGGTACAGTATATAATATATATTTGGTGAAATTTGATATTTTATGTACAGTATATAATATATATTTGGTGAAATTTGATATTTTATGTACGGTACATAATATATATTTGGTGTACTTTCATATTTTATGTACAGTATATAGTATATATCTGGTGAAATTTGATATTTTTTGCACAGTATATAGCAGATATTTGGTGAAATTTGATATTATATGTACAGTATATAATATACTTTGGGTTAAATTTGATATTTTGTGAACAGTATATAATATATATTTGGTGAAATTTGATATTTTATGTACAGTATTTAATATATATTTGGTGAAATTTGATATTTTATATACAGTATCTAATATATATTTGGTGTACTTTCATATTTTATGTACAGTATAAAATATATACTTGATGTACTTTCATATTTTATGTACAGCAAATAATACATATTTGTTGAAATTTGATATTTTATATACAGTATATAATATATATTTGGCGAAATTTGATATTAATTGTACAGTATATAATATATATTTGGTGAAATTTGATATTTTATGTACAGTATATAAAATATATTTGGTGAAATTTGATATTTTATGTACAGTATATAATATATATTTGGTGTACTTTCATATTTTATGTACAGTATAAAATTTATACCTGATGTACTTTCAAGTTTTATGTGCAGTATATAATAAATATTTGGGGTGCTTACTTATTTTATGTACAGTATATAATACATATTTTGTGAAATTTGATATTTCATCTACTGTATATAAGATATAGTTGGTGAAATTTGATATTTTATCTACAGTATATGATATATAATTGGTGTACTTTCATATTTTACTTGCAGTTTATAACACATATTTGGTGTACCTTCATATTTTATGTACAGTATATAGTATATATTTGTTGACATTTGATATTTTATGTACGGTATATAATATATATTTGTTGAAATTTGATATTTTATGTAAAGTATATAATATATATTTGGTGAAATTTTATATTTTATGTACACTAGATACTATATATTTGGTGTACTTTCATATTTTATGTACAGTATATAGTATATATTTGGTGACATTTGATATTTTATGTACAATATATAAGATATGTTTGTTGAAATTTGATATTTTATGTACAGTATATATTATATATTTGGTGAAATTTGATATTTTATGTACAGTATATAATATATATTTGGTGAAATTTGATAATTTAGGTACAGTATAAAAGATATATTTGGTGAAATTTGATATTTTATGTACAGTATATAATATATATTTGGTGAAATTTGATATTTCACCCACAGTATATAATATATATTTGATGAAATTTGAGATTTTATGTACGGTATATGATATATATTTGGTGTACTTTCATATTTTCCTTATAGTATATAATATATATTTGGTGTACTTTGATATTTTATGCACAGTATATAATATATATTGGTGTAGTTTCATACTTTATGTAGAGTATATAGTATATAATTGCTGAAATTTGATATTTTATATACAGTATATAATATGTATTTTGTGTAATCTGATATTATATGTAAAGTATATAATATATATTTGGTGAAATTTTATATTTTATATAAAGTATATAACATATATTTGGTGTAATTTCATATTTTATGTACAGTATATAGTATATATTTGGTGACATTTGATATTTTATGTACAGTATATAATATATATTTGCTGAAATTTGATATTTTATTTACAGTAAATAATATATATTTGGTGAAATTTTATATTTTATGTACAGTGTATAATATATATTTGGTGTACTTTCATATTTTATGTACAGTATATAGTATATAGTTGGTGACATTAAATATTTTATGTACAGTAGATAATATATATTTGTTGAAATTTGACATTTTATATACAGTATATAATATATATTTGGTGAAATTTTATATTTTACTTACAGTATATAATATATATTTGGTGTATTTTCATATTTTATGTACAGTATAAAATATATATATGGTGACATTTGATATTTTATCAACAATATGTAAGATATGTTTGTTGAAATTTGATATTTTATGTACAGTATATAATATATATTTGGTGAAATTTGATATTATAGGTACAGTATATAATATATATTTGGTGAAATTTGATATTTTATGTACGGTATATAATATATATTTGGTGAAATTTGATATTTTATGTACAGTATATAATATATATTTGGTGAAATTTGACATTTTACGTACAGTATATATATATTTGGTGTACTTTCATATTTTATGTACAGTATATAGTATATATTTGGTGAAATTTGATATTTTTTGCACAGTATATAGCAGATATTTGGTGAAATTTGATATTATATGTACAGTATATAATATACTTTGGGTTAAATTTGATATTTTGTCTACATTATATAATATATATTTGGTGAAATTTGATATTTTATGTACAGTATATAATATATACTTGGTGAAATTTGATATTTTATATACAGTATTTAATATATATTTGGTGTACTTTCATATTTTATGTACAGTATAAAATATATTCTTGATGTACTTTCATATTTTATGTACAGCAAATAATACATATTTGTTGTATTTTGATATTTTATATACAGTATATAATATATATTTGGCGAAATTTGATATTAATTCTACAGTATATAATATATATTTGGTGAAATTTGATATTTTATGTGCAGTATATAAAATATATTTGGTGAAATTTGATATTTTATGTACAGTATATAATATATATTTGGTGTACTTTCATATTTTATGTACAGTATAAAATATATACTTGATGTACTTTCAAGTTTTTGTGCAGTATATAATAAATATTTGGGGTTCCTTCATATTTTATGTACAGTATATAATATATATTTTGTGAAATTTAATATTTCATCTACTGTATATAAGATATCGTTGGTGAAATTTGATATTTTATGTACAGTATATGATATATAATTGGTGTACTTTCATATTTTACTTGCAGTATATAATACCTATTTGGTGTACTTTGATATTTTATGTACAGTGCATAATATATAGGTGTAGTTTCATATTTTATGTACAGTATATGGTATATAATTCCTGAAATTTGATATTATATGTACAGTATATGATATGTATTTGGTGTAATTTGATATTATATGTACAATATATAATATGTATTTGGTGAAATTTTATATTTTATGTACAGTATATAATATATATTTGGTGTACTTTCATATTTTATGTACAGTATATAGTATATATTAGGTGAAATTTGATTTTTTATGTACATTATATAACAGATATTTGGTGAAATGTGATATTATATGTACAGTATATTATGTTTTTGGTGAAATTTGATATTTTATGTACAGTATATAAGATATATTTGGTGAAATTTTATATTTTATAAACAGTATATATTGTATATTTTGTGTACTTTCATATTTTATGTACAGTGTATAGAATATATTTGGTGACATTTGATATTTTATGTACAGTATGTAACATAAATTTGTTGAAATTTGATATTTTATGTACAGTATGTAACATATATTTGGTGTATTTTCATATTTTAAGTACAGTATAAAGTATATACTTCATGTAGTTTCATATTTTATGTACAGAAAATAATATATATTTGTTGAAATTTGTTATTTTATGTACAGTATATAATATATATTTGGTGAAATTTGATATTATAGGTACAGTATATAATATATATTTGGTGAAATTTGATATTTTTTGAACTGTATATAATATATATTTGGTGAAATTTCATACTTTATGTACAGTATAAAACATATATTTGGTGAAATTTGATATTTTATGTACAGTATATAATATATATTTGGTGTACTTTCATATTTTATGTGCAGTATAAAATATATACTTGATGTACTTTCATATTTTATGTAAGAAAATAATACATATTTGTTGAAATTTGATATTTTATGTAGAGTATATAATTTATATTTGGTGCAATTTTATATTTTATGTACTCTATATCATATATATTTGGTGTACTTACCAGTTTTATGTACAGTATATAATATATATTTGGTGAAATTTGATATTATAGGTACAGTATATAATATATATTTGGTGAAATTTGATATTTTACTTACAGTATATAATATATATTTGCTGTATTTTCATATTTTATGTACAGTATATAATATATATTTGGTGACATTTGATATTTTATGAACAATATGTAAGATATGTTTGTTGAAATTTGAAATTTTGTGTACAGTATATAATATATTTTTGGTGAAATTTGATGTTATAAGTACAGTATGTAATATATATTTGGTGAAATTTGATATTTAATGTACAGTATATAATATATATTTGGTGAAATTTGATATTTTATGTACAGTATATAAGATATATTTGGTGAAATTTGATATTTTATGTACAGTATATAAGATATATTTGGTGAAATTTGATATTTTATATACTATATATATATTTGGTGTACTTTCCTATTTTATGTACATATATAGTATATATTTGGTGAAATTCGATATTTTTTGCATAGTACATAGTAGATATTTGGTGAAATTTGATATTATATGTACAGTATATAGTATACTTTGGGTTAAATTTGATATTTTGTGTACAGTATATAATATGTATTTGGTGAAATTTGATATTTTATGTACAGTATATAATATATATTTCGTGAAATTTGATATTTTATATACAGTATGTAATATATATTTGGTGTACTTTCTTATTTTATGTACAGTATAAAATATATACCTGATGTACTTTCAAGTTTTATGTGCAGTATATAATAAATATTTGGGGTGCTTACTTATTTTATGTACAGTATATAATACATATTTTGTGAAATTTGATATTTCATCTACTGTATATAAGATATAGTTGGTGAAATATGATATTTTATCTACAGTATATGATATATAATTGGTGTACTTTCATATTTTACTTGTAGTATATAATACCTATTTGGTGTACTTTGATATTTTATGTACAGTGCATAATATATAGGTGTAGTTTCATATTTTATGTACAGTATATGGTATATAATTCCTGAAATTTGATATTATATGTACAGTATATGATATGTATTTGGTGTAATTTGATATTATATGTACAATATATAATATGTATTTGGTGAAATTTTATATTTTATGTACAGTATATAATATATGTTTGGTGTACTTTCATATTTTATGTACAGTATATAGTATATATTAGGTGAAATTTGATTTTTTATGTACATTATATAACAGATATTTGGTGAAATGTGATATTATATGTACAGTATATTATGTTTTTGGTGAAATTTGATATTTTATGTACAGTATATAAGATATATTTGGTGAAATTTTATATTTTATAAACAGTATATATTGTATATTTTGTGTACTTTCATATTTTATGTACAGTGTATAGAATATATTTGGTGACATTTGATATTTTATGTACAGTATGTAATATAAATTTGTTGAAATTTGATATTTTATGTACAGTATGTAATATATATTTGGTGTACTTTCATATTTTAAGTACAGTATAAAATATATACTTGATGTAGTTTCATATTTTATGTACAGAAAATAATATATATTTGTTGAAATTTCTTATTTTATGTACAGTATATAATATATATTTGGTGAAATTTGATATTATAGGTACAGTATATAATATATATTTGGTGAAATTTGATATTTTTTGAACTGTATATAATATATATTTGGTGAAATTTCATACTTTATGTACAGTATAAAACATATATTTGGTGAAATTTGATATTTTATGTACAGTATATAATATATATTTGGTGTACTTTCATATTTTATGTGCAGTATAAAATATATACTTGATGTACTTTCATATTTTATGTAAGAAAATAATACATATTTGTTGAAATTTGATATTTTATGTACAGAATATAATTTATATTTGGTGCAATTTTCTGTTTTATGTACTCTATATCATATATATTTGGTGTACTTACCAGTTTTATGTACAGTATATAATATATATTTGGTGAAATTTGATATTTTATGTACAGTATATTATATATATTTGGTGAAATTTGATATTTTATATACAGTAAGTAATATATATTTGGTGTACTTTCATATTTTATGTACAGTATAAAATACATACTTGATGTAGTTTCATATTTTATGTACAGTAAATAATACATATTTTTTGAAATTTAATATTTTATGTACAGTATATAGTATATATTTGGTGACATTTGATATTTTATGTACAGTATGTAATATTAATTTGTTGAAATTTGATATTTTATGTACAGTATGTAATATATCTTTGGTGTACTTTCATATTTTATGTAGAGTATAAAATATATACTTGATGTACTTTCAAGTTTTATGGACAGAATACAATATATATTTGGTGTACTTTCATATTTTATATACAGTATATAATATATATTTTGTGAATTTGGATATTTCATGTACTGTATGTTAGAAATAATTGGTGAAATTTGATATTTTCTGTACAGTAGATGATATATAACTTTTGTACTTTCATCTTTTACTTGCAGTATATAATACATATTTGGTGTACTTTGATATTTTATGTACAGTATATAATATATATTTGGTGAAATTTGATATTTTACATACGGTATATAATATATATTTGGTGAAATTTGAGATTTTATGTACAGTATATGATATATATTTGGTGTACTTTCATATTTTACTTACAGTATATAATATATCTTTGGTGTACTTTGATATTTTATGTACAGCATATAATATATATTGGTGTATTTTCATATTTTATGTAGAGTATATAGTATATAATTGCTGAAATTTGATATTTTATGTACAGTATATAATATGTATTTTGTGTAATTTGATATTATATGTACAGTATATAATATATATTTGGTGAAATTTTATATTTTACACACAGTATATAATATATATTTGGTGAAATTTGAGATTTTATGTACGGTATATGATATATATTTGGTGTAATTTCATATTTTACTTACAGTATATAATATATATTTGGTGTACTTTGCTATTTTATGTACAGTATATAATATATATTGGTGTAGTTTCATATTTTATGTAGAGTATATAATACATATTTGGTGAAATTTGGTATTTTATATACAGTATGTAATATATATTTGGTGTACTTTCATATTATATGTACAGTATAAAATATATAATTCTACTTTCATATTTTATGTACAGTAATTAATACATATTTGTTGAAATTTGATATTTTATATACAGTATATAATATATATTTGGTGAAATTTCATATTATATTTACAGTATATAATATATATTTGGTGAAATTTCTTATTTTATGTACAGTATATAATATATATTTGGTGAAATTTGAGATTTTATGTACAGTATGTGATATATATTTGGTGTACTTTCATATTTTACTTACAGTATATAATATATACTTGGTGTACTTTGATATTTTATGTACAGTATATAATATATATTGGTGTAGTTTCATATTTTATGTAGAGTATATAGTATATAATTGCTGAAATTTGATATTTTATATACAGTATATAATATGTATTTTGTGTAATCTGATATTATATGTAAAGTATATAATATATATTTGGTGAAATTTTATATTTTATATACAGTATATAACATATATTTGGTGTAATTTCATATTTTATGTACGGTTTATAGTATATATTTCGTGACATTTGATATTTTATGAACAGTATATAATATATATTTGTTGAAATTTGATATTTTATGTACAGTATATAATATATATTTGCTGAAATTTTATATTTTATGTACAGTGTATAATATATATTTGGTGTACTTTCATATTTTATGTACAGTATATAGTATATATTTGGTGACATTTCATATTTTATGAACAATAGGTAAGATATGTTTGTTGAAATTTGATATTTTATGGACAGTATATAATATATATTGGGTGAAGTTTGATATTATAGGTACAGTATATAATATATATTTGGTGAAATTTGATATTTTATGTACAGTATATAATATATATTTGGTGAAATTTGATATTTTATGTACGGTACATAATATATATTTGGTGTACTTTCATATTTTATGTACAGTATATAGTATATATCTGGTGAAATTTGATATTTTTTGCACAGTATATAGCAGATATTTGGTGAAATTTGATATTATATGTACAGTATATAATATACTTTGGGTTAAATTTGATATTTTGTGTACAGTATATAATATATATTTGGTGAAATTTGATATTTTATGTACAGTATTTAATATATATTTGGTGAAATTTGATATTTTATATACAGTATCTAATATATATTTGGTGTACTTTCATATTTTATGTACAGTATAAAATATATACTTGATGTACTTTCATATTTTATGTACAGCAAATAATACATATTTGTTGAAATTTGATATTTTATATACAGTATATAATATATATTTGGCGAAATTTGATATTAATTGTACAGTATATAATATATATTTGGTGAAATTTGATATTTTATGTACAGTATATAAAATATATTTGGTGAAATTTGATATTTTATGTACAGTATATAATATATATTTGGTGTACTTTCATATTTTATGTACAGTATAAAATTTATACCTGATGTACTTTCAAGTTTTATGTGCAGTATATAATAAATATTTGGGGTGCTTACTTATTTTATGTACAGTATATAATACATATTTTGTGAAATTTGATATTTCATCTACTGTATATAAGATATAGTTGGTGAAATTTGATATTTTATCTACAGTATATGATATATAATTGGTGTACTTTCATATTTTACTTGCAGTTTATAACACATATTTGGTGTACCTTCATATTTTATTTACAGTATATAGTATATATTTGTTGACATTTGATATTTTATGTACGGTATATAATATATATTTGTTGAAATTTGATATTTTATGTAAAGTATATAATATATATTTGGTGAAATTTTATATTTTATGTACACTAGATACTATATATTTGGTGTACTTTCATATTTTATGTACAGTATATAGTATATATTTGGTGACATTTGATATTTTATGTACAATATATAAGATATGTTTGTTGAAATTTGATATTTTATGTACAGTATATATTATATATTTGGTGAAATTTGATATTTTATGTACAGTATATAATATATATTTGGTGAAATTTGATAATTTAGGTACAGTATAAAAGATATATTTGGTGAAATTTGATATTTTATGTACAGTATATAATATATATTTGGTGAAATTTGATATTTCACCCACAGTATATAATATATATTTGATGAAATTTGAGATTTTATGTACGGTATATGATATATATTTGGTGTACTTTCATATTTTACTTATAGTATATAATATATATTTGGTGTACTTTGATATTTTATGCACAGTATATAATATATAGGTGTAGTTTCATACTTTATGTAGAGTATATAGTATATAATTGCTGAAATTTGATATTTTATATACAGTATAGAATATGTATTTTGTGTAATCTGATATTATATGTAAAGTATATAATATATATTTGGTGAAATTTTATATTTTATATAAAGTATATAACATATATTTGGTGTAATTTCATATTTTATGTACAGTATATAGTATATATTTGGTGACATTTGATATTTTATGTACAGTATATAATATATATTTGCTGAAATTTGATATTTTATTTACAGTAAATAATATATATTTGGTGAAATTTTATATTTTATGTACAGTGTATAATATATATTTGGTGTACTTTCATATTTTATGTACAGTATATAGTATATAGTTGGTGACATTAAATATTTTATGTACAGTAGATAATATATATTTGTTGAAATTTGACATTTTATATACAGTATATAATATATATTTGGTGAAATTTTATATTTTACTTACAGTATATAATATATATTTGGTGTATTTTCATATTTTATGTACAGTATAAAATATATATATGGTGACATTTGATATTTTATCAACAATATGTAAGATATGTTTGTTGAAATTTGATATTTTATGTACAGTATATAATATATATTTGGTGAAATTTGATATTATAGGTACAGTATATAATATATATTTGGTGAAATTTGATATTTTATGTACGGTATATAATATATATTTGGTGAAATTTGATATTTTATGTACAGTATATAATATATATTTGGTGAAATTTGACATTTTACGTACAGTATATATATATTTGGTGTACTTTCATATTTTATGTACAGTATATAGTATATATTTGGTGAAATTTGATATTTTTTGCACAGTATATAGCAGATATTTGGTGAAATTTGATATTATATGTACAGTATATAATATACTTTGGGTTAAATTTGATATTTTGTCTACATTATATAATATATATTTGGTGAAATTTGATATTTTATGTACAGTATATAATATATACTTGGTGAAATTTGATATTTTATATACAGTATTTAATATATATTTGGTGTACTTTCATATTTTATGTACAGTATAAAATATATTCTTGATGTACTTTCATATTTTATGTACAGCAAATAATACATATTTGTTGTATTTTGATATTTTATATACAGTATATAATATATATTTGGCGAAATTTGATATTAATTGTACAGTATATAATATATATTTGGTGAAATTTGATATTTTATGTGCAGTATATAAAATATATTTGGTGAAATTTGATATTTTATGTACAGTATATAATATATATTTGGTGTACTTTCATATTTTATGTACAGTATAAAATATATACTTGATGTACTTTCAAGTTTTATGTGCAGTATATAATAAATATTTGGGGTTCCTTCATATTTTATGTACAGTATATAATATATATTTTGTGAAATTTAATATTTCATCTACTGTATATAAGATATCGTTGGTGAAATTTGATATTTTATGTACAGTATATGATATATAATTGGTGTACTTTCATATTTTACTTGCAGTATATAATACCTATTTGGTGTACTTTGATATTTTATGTACAGTGCATAATATATACGTGTAGTTTCATATTTTATGTACAGTATATGGTATATAATTCCTGAAATTTGATATTATATGTACAGTATATGATATGTATTTGGTGTAATTTGATATTATATGTACAATATATAATATGTATTTGGTGAAATTTTATATTTTATGTACAGTATATAATATATGTTTGGTGTACTTTCATATTTTATGTACAGTATATAGTATATATTAGGTGAAATTTGATTTTTTATGTACATTATATAACAGATATTTGGTGAAATGTGATATTATATGTACAGTATATTATGTTTTTGGTGAAATTTGATATTTTATGTACAGTATATAAGATATATTTGGTGAAATTTTATATTTTATAAACAGTATATATTGTATATTTTGTGTACTTTCATATTTTATGTACAGTGTATAGAATATATTTGGTGACATTTGATATTTTATGTACAGTAAGTAATATAAATTTGTTGAAATTTGATATTTTATGTACAGTATGTAATATATATTTGGTGTACTTTCATATTTTAAGTACAGTATAAAATATATACTTGATGTAGTTTCATATTTTATGTACAGAATATAATATATATTTGTTGAAATTTGTTATTTTATGTACAGTATATAATATATATTTGGTGAAATTTGATATTATAGGTACAGTATATAATATATATTTGGTGAAATTTGATATTTTTTGAACTGTATATAATATATATTTGGTGAAATTTCATACTTTATGTACAGTATAAAACATATATTTGGTGAAATTTGATATTTTATGTACAGTATATAATATATATTAGGTGTACTTTCATATTTTATGTGCAGTATAAAATATATACTTGATGTACTTTCATATTTTATGTAAGAAAATAATACATATTTGTTGAAATTTGATATTTTATGTACAGTATATAATTTATATTTGGTGCAATTTTATATTTTATGTACTCTATATCATATATATTTGGTGTACTTACCAGTTTTATGTACAGTATATAATATATATTTGGTGAAATTTGATATTATAGGTACAGTATATAATATATATTTGGTGAAATTTGATATTTTACTTACAGTATATAATATATATTTGCTGTATTTTCATATTTTATGTACAGTATATAATATATATTTGGTGACATTTGATATTTTATGAACAATATGTAAGATATGTTTGTTGAAATTTGAAATTTTGTGTACAGTATATAATTTATATTTGGTGAAATTTGATGTTATAAGTACAGTATATAATATATATTTGGTGAAATTTGATATTTAATGTACAGCATATAATATATATTTGGTGAAATTTGATATTTTATGTACAGTATATAAGATATATTTGGTGAAATTTCATATTTTATATACTATATATATATTTGGTGTACTTTCCTATTTTATGTACATATATAGTATATATTTGGTGAAATTCGATATTTTTTGCACAGTACATAGTAGATATTTGGTGAAATTTGATATTATATGTACAGTATATAGTATACTTTGGGTTAAATTTCATATTTTGTGTACAGTATATAATATATATTTGGTGAAATTTGATATTTTATGTACAGTACATAATATATATTTCGTGAAATTTGATATTTTATATACAGTATGTAATATATATTTGGTGTACTTTCATATTTTATGTACAGTATAAAATATATACCTGATGTACTTTCAAGTTTTATGTGCAGTATATAATAAATATTTGGGGTGCTTACTTATTTTATGTACAGTATATAATACATATTTTGTGAAATTTGATATTTCATCTACTGTATATAAGATATAGTTGGTGAAATTTGATATTTTATCTACAGTATATGATATATAATTGGTGTACTTTCATATTTTACTTGCAGTTTATAACACATATTTGGTGTACTTTCATATTTTATGTACAGTATATAGTATATATTTGTTGACTTTTGATATTTTATGTACGGTATATAATATATATTTGTTGAAATTTGATATTTTATGTAAAGTATATAATATATATTTGGTGAAATTTTATATTTTATGTACACTAGATACTATATATTTGGTGTACTTTCATATTTTATGTACAGTACATAGTATATATTTGGTGACATTTGATATTTTATGTACAATATATAAGATATGTTTGTTGAAATTTGATATTTTATGTAGAGTATATAATATATATTTGGTGAAATGTGATATTTTATGTACAGTATATAATATATATTTGGTGAAATTTGATAATTTAGGTACAGTATAAAAGATATATTTGTTGAAATTTGGTATTTTATGTACAGTATATAATATATATTTGGTGAAATTTGATATTTCACCCACAGTATATAATATATATTTGATGAAATTTGAGATTTTATGTACGGTATATGATATATATTTGGTGTACTTTCATATTTTACTTATAGTATATAATATATATTTGGTGAAATTTTATATTTTATATAAAGTATATAACATATATTTGGTGTAATTTCATATTTTATGTACAGAATATAGTATATATTTGGTGACATTTGATATTTTATGTACAGTATATAATATATATTTGCTGAAATTTGATATTTTATTTACAGTAAATAATATATATTTGGTGAAATTTTATATTTTATGTACAGTGTATAATATATATTTGGTGTCCTTTCATATTTTATGTACAGTATATAGTATATAGTTGGTGACATTAGATATTTTATGTACAGTAGATAATATATATTTGTTGAAATTTGACATTTTATATACAGTATATAATACATATTTGGTGAAATTTTATATTTTACTTACAGTATATAATATATATTTGGTGTATTTTCATATTTTATGTACAGTATATAATATATATATGGTGACATTTGATATTTTATCAACAATATGTAAGATATGTTTGTTGAAATTTGATATTTTATGTACAGTATATAATATATATTTGGTGAAATTTGATATTATAGGTACAGTATATAATATATATTTGGTGAAATTTGATATTTTATGTACGGTATATAATATATATTTGGTGAAATTTGATATTTTATGTACAGTATATAATATATATTTGGTGAAATTTGACATTTTATGTACAGTATATATATATTTGGTGTACTTTCATATTTTATGTACAGTATATAGTATATATTTGGTGAAATTTGATATTTTTTGCACAGTATATAGCAGATATTTGGTGAAATTTGATATTATATGTACAGTATATAGTATACTTTGGGTTAAATTTGATATTTTGTGTACAGTATATAATATGTATTTGGTGAAATTTGATATTTTATGTACAGTATATAATATATATTTCGTGAAATTTGATATTTTATATACAGTGTGTAATATATATTTGGTGTACTTTCATATTTTATGTACAGTATAAAATATATACCTGATGTACTTTCAAGTTTTATGTGCAGTATATAATAAATATTTGGGGTGCTTACTTATTTTATGTACAGTATATAATACATATTTTGTGAAATTTGATATTTCATCTACTGTATATAAGATATAGTTGGTGAAATTTGATATTTTATCTACAGTATATGATATATAATTGGTGTACTTTCATATTTTACTTGTAGTATATAATACCTATTTGGTGTACTTTGATATTTTATGTACAGTGCATAATATATAGGTGTAGTTTCATATTTTATGTACAGTATATGGTATATAATTCCTCAAATTTGATATTATATGTACAGTATATGATATGTATTTGGTGTAATTTGATATTATATGTACAATATATAATATGTATTTGGTGAAATTTTATATTTTATGTACAGTATATAATATATATTTGGTGTACTTTCATATTTTATGTACAGTATATAGTATATATTAGGTGAAATTTGATTTTTTATGTACATTATATAACAGATATTTGGTGAAATGTGATATTATATGTACAGTATATTATGTTTTTGGTGAAATTTGATATTTTATGTACAGTATATAAGATATATTTGGTGAAATTTTATATTTTATAAACAGTATATATTGTATATTTTGTGTACTTTCATATTTTATGTACAGTGTATAGAATATATTTGGTGACATTTGATATTTTATGTACAGTATGTAATATAAATTTGTTGAAATTTGATATTTTATGTACAGTATGTAATATATATTTGGTGTACTTTCATATTTTACTTACAGTATATAATATATATTTGGTGTACTTTGCTATTTTATGTACAGTATATAATATATATTGGTGTAGTTTCATATTTTATGTAGAGTATATAATACATATTTGGTGAAATTTGGTATTTTATATACAGTATGTAATATATATTTGGTGTACTTTCATATTATATGTACAGTATAAAATATATAATTCTACTTTCATATTTTATGTACAGTAATTAATACATATATGTTGAAATTTGATATTTTATATACAGTATATAATATATATTTGGTGAAATTTCATATTATATTTACAGTATATAATATATATTTGGTGAAATTTCTTATTTTATGTACAGTATATAATATATATTTGGTGAAATTTGAGATTTTATGTACAGTATGTGATATATATTTGGTGTACTTTCATATTTTACTTACAGTATATAATATATACTTGGTGTACTTTGATATTTTATGTACAGTATATAATATATATTGGTGTAGTTTCATATTTTATGTAGAGTATATAGTATATAATTGCTGAAATTTGATATTTAATATACAGTATATAATATGTATTTTGTGTAATCTGATATTATATGTAAAGTATATAATATATATTTGGTGAAATTTTATATTTTATATACAGTATATAACGTATATTTGGTGTAATTTCATATTTTATGTACGGTTTATAGTATATATTTCGTGACATTTGATATTTTATGTACAGTATATAATATATATTTGTTGAAATTTGATATTTTATGTACAGTATATAATATATATTTGCTGAAATTTTATATTTTATGTACAGTGTATAATATATATTTGGTGTACTTTCATATTTTATGTACAGTATATAGTATATATTTGGTGACATTTCATATTTTATGAACAATAGGTAAGATATGTTTGTTGAAATTTGATATTTTATGGACAGTATATAATATATATTGGGTGAAGTTTGATATTATAGGTACAGTATATAATATATATTTGGTGAAATTTGATATTTTATGTACAGTATATAATATATATTTGGTGAAATTTGATATTTTATGTACGGTACATAATATATATTTATTGTACTTTCATATTTTATGTACAGTATATAGTATATATCTGGTGAAATTTGATATTTTTTGCACAGTATATAGCAGATATTTGGTGAAATTTGATATTATATGTACAGTATATAATATACTTTGGGTTAAATTTGATATTTTGTGTACAGTATATAATATATATTTGGTGAAATTTGATATTTTATGTACAGTATATAATATATATTTGGTGATATTTGATATTTTATATACAGTATCTAATATATAATTGGTGTACTTTCATATTTTATGTACAGTATAAAATATATACTTGATGTACTTTCATATTTTATGTACAGCAAATAATACATATTTGTTGAAATTTGATATTTTATAGACAGTATATAATATATATTTGGCGAAATTTGATATTAATTGTACAGTATATAATATATATTTGGTGTACTTTCATATTTTATGTACAGTATAAAATATATACCTGATGTACTTTCAAGTTTTATGTGCAGTATATAATAAATATTTGGGGTGCTTACTTATTTTATGTACAGTATATAATACATATTTTGTGAAATTTGATATTTCATCTACTGTATATAAGATATAGTTGGTGAAATTTGATATTTTATCTACAGTATATGATATATAATTGGTGTACTTTCATATTTTACTTGCAGTTTATAACACATATTTGGTGTACTTTCATATTTTATGTACAGTATATAGTATATATTTGTTGACATTTGATATTTTATGTACGGTATATAATATATATTTGTTGAAATTTGATATTTTATGTAAAGTATATAATATATATTTGGTGAAATTTTATATTTTATGTACACTACATACTATATGTTTGGTGTACTTTCATATTTTATGTACAGTATATAGTATATATTTGGTGACATTTGATATTTTATGTACAATATATAAGATATGTTTGTTGAAATTTGATATTTTATGTACAGTATATAATATATATTTGGTGAAATTTGATATTTTATGTACAGTATATAATATATATTTGGTGAAATTTGATAATTTAGGTACAGTATAAAAGATATATTTGTTGAAATTTGATATTTTATGTACAGTATATAATATATATTTGGTGAAATTTGATATTTCACCCACAGTATATAATATATATTTGATGAAATTTGATATTTTATGTACGGTATATGATATATATTTGGTGTACTTTCATATTTTACTTATAGTATATAATATATATTTGGTGTACTTTGATATTTTATGCACAGTATATAATATATATTGGTGTAGTTTCATACTTTATGTAGAGTATATAGTATATAATTGCTGAAATTTGATATTTTATATACAGTATATAATATGTATTTTGTGTAATCTGATATTATATGTAAAGTATATAATATATATTTGGTGAAATTTTATATTTTATATATAGTATATAACATATATTTGGTGTAATTTCATATTTTATGTACAGTATATAGTGTATATTTGGTGACATTTGATATTTTATGTACAGTATATAATATATATTTGCTGAAATTTGATATTTTATTTACAGTAAATAATATATATTTGGTGAAATTTTATATTTTATGTACAGTGTATAATATGTATTTGGTGTACTTTCATATTTTATGTACAGTATATAGTATATAGTTGGTGACATTAAATATTTTATGTACAGTAGATAATATATATTTGTTGAAATTTGACATTTTATATACAGTATATAATATATATTTGGTGAAATTTTATATTTTACTTACAGTATATAATATATATTTGGTGTATTTTCATATTTTATGTACAGTATATAATATATATATGGTGACATTTGATATTTTATCAACAATATGTAAGATATGTTTGTTGAAATTTGATATTTTATGTACAGTATATAATATATATTTGGTGAAATTTGATATTATAGGTACAGTATATCATATATATTTGGTGAAATTTGATATTTTATGTACGGTATATAATATATATTTGGTGAAATTTGATATTTTATGTACAGTATATAATATATATTTGGTGAAATTTGACATTTTATGTACAGTATATATATATTTGGTGTACTTTCATATTTTATGTACAGTATATAGTATATATTTGGTGAAATTTGATATTTTTTGCACAGTATATAGCAGATATTTGGTGAAATTTGATATTATATGTACAGTATATAATATACTTTGGGTTAAATTTGATATTTTGTCTACATTATATAATATATATTTGGTGAAATTTGATATTTTATGTACAGTATATAATACATACTTGGTGAAATTTGATAGTTTATATACAGTATTTAATATATATTTGGTGTACTTTCATATTTTATGTACAGTATAAAATATATTCTTGATGTACTTTCATATTTTATGTACAGCAAATAATACATATTTGTTGAAATTTGATATTTTATATACAGTATATAATGTATTTGTGGTGAAATTTGATATTAATTGTACAGTATATAATATATATTTGGTGAAATTTGATATTTTATGTACAGTATGTAAAATATATTTGGTGAAATTTGATATTTTATGTACAGTATATACTATATATTTGGTGTACTTTCATATTTTATGTACAGTATAAAATATATACTTGATGTACTTTCAAGTTTTATGTGCAGTATATAATAAATATTTGGGGTTCCTTCATATTTTATGTACAGTATATAATATATATTTTGTGAAATTTGATATTTCATCTACTGTATATAAGATATCGTTGGTGAAATTTGATATTTTATGTACAGTATATGATATATAATTGGTGTACTTTCATATTTTACTTGCAGTATATAATACCTATTTGGTGTACTTTGATATTTTATGTACAGTGCATAATATATAGGTGTAGTTTCATATTTTATGTACAGTATATGGTATATAATTCCTGAAATTTGATATTATATGTACAGTATATGATATGTATTTGGTGTAATTTGATATTATATGTACAATATATAGTATGTATTTGGTGAAATTTTATATTTTATGTACAGTATATAATATATATTTGGTGTACTTTCATATTTTATGTACAGTATATAGTATATATTAGGTGAAATTTGATTTTTTATGTACATTATATAACAGATATTTGGTGAAATGTGATATTATATGTACAGTATATTATGTTTTTGGTGAAATTTGATATTTTATGTACAGTATATAAGATATATTTGGTGAAATTTTATATTTTATAAACAGTATATATTGTATATTTTGTGTACTTTCATATTTTATGTACAGTGTAGAGAATATATTTGGTGACATTTGATATTTTATGTACAGTATGTAATATAAATTTGTTGAAATTTGATATTTTATGTACAGTATGTAATATATATTTGGTGTACTTTCATATTTTAAGTACAGTATAAAATATATACTTGATGTAGTTTCATATTTTATGTACAGAAAATAATATATATTTGTTGAAATTTGTTATTTTATGTACAGTATATAATATATATTTGGTGAAATTTGATATTATAGGTACAGTATATAATATATATTTGGTGAAATTTGATATTTTTTGAACTGTATATAATATATATTTGGTGAAATTTCATACTTTATGTACAGTATAAAACATATATTTGGTGAAATTTGATATTTTATGTACAGTATATAATATATATCTGGTGTACTTTCATATTTTATGTGCAGTATAAAATATATACTTGATGTACTTTCATATTTTATGTAAGAAAATAATACATATTTGTTGAAATTTGATATTTTATGTACAGTATATAATTTATATTTGGTGCAATTTTATGTTTTATGTACTCTATATCATATATATTTGGTGTACTTACCAGTTTTATGTACAGTATATAATATATATTTGGTGAAATTTGATATTATAGGTACAGTATATAATATATATTTGGTGAAATTTGATATTTTTTGAACTGTATATAATATATATTTGGTGAAATTTCATACTTTATGTACAGTATAAAACATATATTTGGTGAAATTTGATATTTTATGTACAGTATATAATATATATTTGGTGTACTTTCATATTTTATGTGCAGTATAAAATATATACTTGATGTACTTTCATATTTTATGTAAGAAAATAATACATATTTGTTGAAATTTGATATTTTATGTACGGCATATAATTTATATTTGGTGCAATTTTCTGTTTTATGTACTCTATATCATATATATTTGGTGTACTTACCAGTTTTATGTACAGTATATAATATATATTTGGTGAAATTTGATATTTTATGTACAGTATATTATATATATTTGGTGAAATTTGATATTTTATATACAGTAAGTAATATATATTTGGTGTACTTTCATATTTTATGTACAGTATAAAATACATACTTGATGTAGTTTCATATTTTATGTACACTAAATAATACATATTCTTTGAAATTTAATATTTTATGTACAGTATATAGTATATATTTGGTGACATTTGATATTTTATGTACAGTATGTAATATAAATTTGTTGAAATTTGATATTTTATGTACAGTATGTAATATATCTTTGGTGTACTTTCATATTTTATGTAGAGTATAAAATATATACTTGATGTACTTTCAACTTTTATGGACAGGATACAATATATATTTGGTGTACTTTCATATTTTATATACAGTATATAATATATATTTTGAGAATTTGGATATTTCATGTACTGTATGTTAGACATAATTGGTGAAATTTGATATTTTCTGTACAGTAGATGATATATAACTTGTGTACTTTCATCTTTTACTTGCAGTATATAATACATATTTGGTGTACTTTGATATTTTATGTACAGTATATAATATATATTTGGTTAAATTTGATATTTTACATACGGTATATAATATATATTTGGTGAAATTTGAGATTTTATGTACAGTATATGATATATATTTGGTGTACTTTCATATTTTACTTACAGTATATAATATATCTTTGGTGTACTTTGATATTTTATGTACAGCATATAATATATATTGGTGTATTTTCATATTTTATGTAGAGTATATAGTATATAATTGCTGAAATTTGATATTTTATGTACAGTATATAATATGTATTTTGTGTAATTTGATATTATATGTACAGTATATAATATATATTTGGTGAAATTTGATATTTTACACACAGTATATAATATATATTTGGTGAAATTTGAGATTTTATGTACGGTATATGATATATATTTGGTGTAATTTCATATTTTACTTACAGTATATAATATATATTTGGTGTACTTTGCTATTTTATGTACAGTATATAATATATATTGGTGTAGTTTCATATTTTATGTAGAGTATATAATACATATTTGGTGAAATTTGGTATTTTATATACAGTATGTAATATATATTTGGTGTACTTTCATATTATATGTACAGTATAAAATATATAATTCTACTTTCATATTTTATGTACAGTAATTAATACATATATGTTGAAATTTGATATTTTATATACAGTATATAATATATATTTGGTGAAATTTCATATTATATTTACAGTATATATTATATATTTGGTGAAATTTCTTATTTTATGTACAGTATATAATATATATTTGGTGAAAATTGAGATTTTATGTACAGTATGTGATATATATTTGGTGTACTTTCATATTTTACTTACAGTATATAATATATACTTGGTGTACTTTGATATTTTATGTACAGTATATAATATATATTGGTGTAGTTTCATATTTTATGTAGAGTATATAGTATATAATTGCTGAAATTTGATATTTTATATACAGTATATAATATGTATTTTGTGTAATCTGATATTATATGTAAAGTATATAATATATATTTGGTGAAATTTTATATTTTATATACAGTATATAACGTATATTTGGTGTAATTTCATATTTTATGTACGGTTTATAGTATATATTTCGTGACATTTGATATTTTATGTACAGTATATAATATATATTTGTTGAAATTTGATATTTTATGTACAGTATATAATATATATTTGCTGAAATTTTATATTTTATGTACAGTGTATAATATGTATTTGGTTTACTTTCATATTTTATGTACAGTATATAGTATATATTTGGTGACATTTCATATTTTATGAACAATAGGTAAGATATGTTTGTTGAAATTTGATATTTTATGGACAGTATATAATATATATTGGGTGAAGTTTGATATTATAGGTACAGTATATAATATATATTTGGTGAAATTTGATATTTTATGTACAGTATATAATATATATTTGGTGAAATTTGATATTTTATGTACGGTACATAATATATATTTATTGTACTTTCATATTTTATGTACAGTATATAGTATATATCTGGTGAAATTTGATATTTTTTGCACAGTATATAGCAGATATTTGGTGAAATTTGATATTATATGTACAGTATATAATATACTTTGGGTTAAATTTGATATTTTGTGTACAGTATATAATATATATTTGGTGAAATTTGATATTTTATGTACAGTATATAATATATATTTGGTGAAATTTGATATTTTATATACAGTATCTAATATATAATTGGTGTACTTTCATATTTTATGTACAGTATAAAATATATACTTGATGTACTTTCATATTTTATGTACAGCAAATAATACATATTTGTTGAAATTTGATATTTTATAGACAGTATATAATATATATTTGGCGAAATTTGATATTAATTGTACAGTATATAATATATATTTGGTGAAATTTGATATTTTATGTACAGTATATAAAATATATTTGGTTAAATTTGATATTTTATGTACAGTATATAATATATATTTGGTGTACTTTCATATTTTATGTACAGTATAAAATATATACCTGATGTACTTTCAAGTTTTATGTGCAGTATATAATAAATATTTGGGGTGCTTACTTATTTTATGTACAGTATATAATACATATTTTGTGAAATTTGATATTTCATCTACTGTATATAAGATATAGTTGGTGAAATTTGATATTTTATCTACAGTATATGATATATAATTGGTGTACTTTCATATTTTACTTGCAGTTTATAACACATATTTGGTGTACTTTCATATTTTATGTACAGTATATAGTATATATTTGTTGACATTTGATATTTTATTTACGGTATATAATATATATTTGTTGAAATTTGATATTTTATGTAAAGTATATAATATATATTTGGTGAAATTTTATATTTTATGTACACTACATACTATATGTTTGGTGTACTTTCATATTTTATGTACAGTATATAGTATATATTTGGTGACATTTGATATTTTATGTACAATATATAAGATATGTTTGTTGAAATTTGATATTTTATGTACAGTATATAATATATATTTGGTGAAATTTGATATTTTATGTACAGTATATAATATATATTTGGTGAAATTTGATAATTTAGGTACAGTATAAAAGATATATTTGTTGAAATTTGATATTTTATGTACAGTATATAATATATATTTGGTGAAATTTGATATTTCACCCACAGTATATAATATATATTTGATGAAATTTGATATTTTATGTACGGTATATGATATATATTTGGTGTACTTTCATATTTTACTTATAGTATATAATATATATTTGGTGTACTTTGATATTTTATGCACAGTATATAATATATATTGGTGTAGTTTCATACTTTATGTAGAGTATATAGTATATAATTGCTGAAATTTGATATTTTATATACAGTATATAATATGTATTTTGTGTAATCTGATATTATATGTAAAGTATATAATATATATTTGGTGAAATTTTATATTTTATATATAGTATATAACATATATTTGGTGTAATTTCATATTTTATGTACAGTATATAGTATATATTTGGTGACATTTGATATTTTATGTACAGTATATAATATATATTTGCTGAAATTTGATATTTTATTTACAGTAAATAATATATATTTGGTGAAATTTTATATTTTATGTACAGTGTATAATATGTATTTGGTGTACTTTCATATTTTATGTACAGTATATAGTATATAGTTGGTGACATTAAATATTTTATGTACAGTAGATAATATATATTTGTTGAAATTTGACATTTTATATACAGTATATAATATATATTTGGTGAAATTTTATATTTTACTTACAGTATATAATATATATTTGGTGTATTTTCATATTTTATGTACAGTATATAATATATATATGGTGACATTTGATATTTTATCAACAATATGTAAGATATGTTTGTTGAAATTTGATATTTTATGTACAGTATATAATATATATTTGGTGAAATTTGATATTATAGGTACAGTATATAATATATATTTGGTGAAATTTGATATTTTATGTACGGTATATAATATATATTTGGTGAAATTTGATATTTTATGTACAGTATATAATATATATTTGGTGAAATTTGACATTTTATGTACAGTATATATATATTTGGTGTACTTTCATATTTTATGTACAGTATATAGTATATATTTGGTGAAATTTGATATTTTTTGCACAGTATATAGCAGATATTTGGTGAAATTTGATATTATATGTACAGTATATAATATACTTTGGGTTAAATTTGATATTTTGTCTACATTATATAATATATATTTGGTGAAATTTGATATTTTATGTACAGTATATAATATATACTTGGTGAAATTTGATAGTTTATATACAGTATTTAATATATATTTGGTGTACTTTCATATTTTATGTACAGTATAAAATATATTCTTGATGTACTTTCATATTTTATGTACAGCAAATAATACATATTTGTTGTATTTTGATATTTTATATACAGTATATAATGTATTTGTGGTGAAATTTGATATTAATTGTACAGTATATAATATATATTTGGTGAAATTTGATATTTTATGTACAGTATGTAAAATATATTTGGTGAAATTTGATATTTTATGTACAGTATATAATATATATTTGGTGTACTTTCATATTTTATGTATAGTATAAAATATATACTTGATGTACTTTCAAGTTTTATGTACAGTATATAATAAATATTTGGGGTTCCTTCATATTTTATGTACAGTATATAATATATATTTTGTGAAATTTGATATTTCATCTACTGTATATAAGATATCGTTGTTGAAATTTGATATTTTATGTACAGTATATGATATATAATTGGTGTACTTTCATATTTTACTTGCAGTATATAATACCTATTTGGTGTACTTTGATATTTTATGTACAGTGCATAATATATAGGTGTAGTTTCATATTTTATGTACAGTATATGGTATATAATTCCTGAAATTTGATATTATATGTACAGTATATGATATGTATTTGGTGTAATTTGATATTATATGTACAATATATAGTATGTATTTGGTGAAATTTTATATTTTATGTACAGTATATAATATATATTTGGTGTACTTTCATATTTTATGTACAGTATATAGTATATATTAGGTGAAATTTGATTTTTTATGTACATTATATAACAGATATTTGGTGAAATGTGATATTATATGTACAGTATATTATGTTTTTGGTGAAATTTGATATTTTATGTACAGTATATAAGATATATTTGGTGAAATTTTATATTTTATAAACAGTATATATTGTATATTTTGTGTACTTTCATATTTTATGTACAGTGTAGAGAATATATTTGGTGACATTTGATATTTTATGTACACTATGTAATATAAATTTGTTGAAATTTGATATTTTATGTACAGTATGTAATATATATTTGGTGTACTTTCATATTTTAAGTACAGTATAAAATATATACTTGATGTAGTTTCATATTTTATGTACAGAAAATAATATATATTTGTTGAAATTTGTTATTTTATGTACAGTATATAATATATATTTGGTGAAATTTGATATTATAGGTACAGTATATAATATATATTTGGTGAAATTTGATATTTTTTGAACTGTATATAATATATATTTGGTGAAATTTCATACTTTATGTACAGTATAAAACATATATTTGGTGAAATTTGATATTTTATGTACAGTATATAATATATATTTGGTGTACTTTCATATTTTATGTGCAGTATAAAATATATACTTGATGTACTTTCATATTTTATGTAAGAAAATAATACATATTTGTTGAAATTTGATATTTTATGTACAGTATATAATTTATATTTGGTGCAATTTTATGTTTTATGTACTCTATATCATATATATTTGGTGTACTTACCAGTTTTATGTACAGTATATAATATATATTTGGTGAAATTTGATATTTTATGTACAGTATATTATATATATTTGGTGAAATTTGATATTTTATATACAGTAAGTAATATATATTTGGTGTACTTTCATATTTTATGTACAGTATAAAATACATACTTGATGTAGTTTCATATTTTATGTACAGTAAATAATACATATTTTTTGAAATTTAATATTTTATGTACAGTATATAGTATATATTTGGTGACATTTGATATTTTATGTACAGTATGTAATATAAATTTGTTGAAATTTGATATTTTATGTACAGTATATAATATATCTTTGGTGTACTTTCATATTTTATGCAGAGTATAAAATATATACTTGATTTACTTTCAAGTTTTATGGACAGAATACAATATATATTTGGTGTACTTTCATATTTTATATACAGTATATAATATATATTTTGTGAATTTGGATATTTCATGTACTGTATGTTAGACATAATTGGTGAAATTTGATATTTTCTGTACGGTTGATGATATATAACTTGTGTACTTTCATCTTTTACTTGCAGTATATAATACATATTTGGTGTACTTTGATATTTTATGTACAGTATATAATATATATTTGGTGAAATTTGATATTTTACATACGGTATATAATATATATTTGGTGAAATTTGAGATTTTATGTACAGTATATGATATATATTTGGTGTACTTTCATATTTTACTTACAGTATATAATATATCTTTGGTGTACTTTGATATTTTATGTACAGCATATAATATATATTGGTGTATTTTCATATTTTATGTAGAGTATATAGTATATAATTGCTGAAATTTGATATTTTATGTACAGTATATAATATGTATTTTGTGTAATTTGATATTATATGTACAGTATATAATATATGTTTGGTGAAATTTGATATTTTACACACAGTATATAATATATATTTGGTGAAATTTGAGATTTTATGTACGGTATATGATATATATTTGGTGTAATTTCATATTTTACTTACAGTATATAATATATATTTGGTGTACTTTGCTATTTTATGTACAGTATATAATATATATTGGTGTAGTTTCATATTTTATGTAGAGTATATAATACATATTTGGTGAAATTTGGTATTTTATATACAGTATGTAATATATATTTGGTGTACTTTCATATTATATGTACAGTATAAAATATATAATTCTACTTTCATATTTTATGTACAGTAATTAATACATATTTGTTGAAATTTGATATTTTATATACAGTATATAATATATATTTGGCGAAATTTGATATTAATTGTACAGTATATAATATATATTTGGTGAAATTTGATATTTTATGTACAGTATGTAAAACATATTTGGTGAAATTTGATATTTTATGTACAGTATATAATATATATTTGGTGTACTTTCATATTTTATGTACAGTATAAAATATATACTTGATGTACTTTCAAGTTTTATGTGCAGTATATAATAAATATTTGGGGTTCCTTCATATTTTATGTACAGTATATAATATATATTTTGTGAAATTTGATATTTCATCTACTGTATATAAGATATCGTTGGTGAAATTTGATATTTTATGTACAGTATATGATATATAATTGGTGTACTTTCATATTTTACTTGCAGTATATAATACCTATTTGGTGTACTTTGATATTTTATGTACAGTGCATAATATATAGGTGTAGTTTCATATTTTATGTACAGTATATGGTATATAATTCCTGAAATTTGATATTATATGTACAGTATATGATATGTATTTGGTGTAATTTGATATTATATGTACAATATATAATATGTATTTGGTGAAATTTTATATTTTATGTACAGTATATAATATATATTTGGTGTACTTTCATATTTTATGTACAGTATATAGTATATATTAGGTGAAATTTGATTTTTTATGTACATTATATAACAGATATTTGGTGAAATGTGATATTATATGTACAGTATATTATGTTTTTGGTGAAATTTGATATTTTATGTACAGTATATAAGATATATTTGGTGAAATTTTATATTTTATAAACAGTATATATTGTATATTTTGTGTACTTTCATATTTTATGTACAGTGTATAGAATATATTTGGTGACATTTGATATTTTATGTACAGTATGTAATATAAATTTGTTGAAATTTGATATTTTATCTACAGTATGTAATATATATTTGGTGTACTTTCATATTTTAAGTACAGTATAAAATATATACTTGATGTAGTTTCATATTTTATGTACAGAAAATAATATATATTTGTTGAAATTTCTTATTTTATGTACAGTATATAATATATATTTGGTGAAATTTGATATTATAGGTACAGTATATAATATATATTTGGTGAAATTTGATATTTTTTGAACTGTATATAATATATATTTGGTGAAATTTCATACTTTATGTACAGTATAAAACATATATTTGGTGAAATTTGATATTTTATTTACAGTATATAATATATATTTGGTGTACTTTCATATTTTATGTGCAGTATAAAATATATACTTGATGTACTTTCATATTTTATGTAAGAAAATAATATATATTTGTTGAAATTTGATATTTTATGTACAGTATATAATTTATATTTGGTGCAATTTTATGTTTTATGTACTCTATATCATATATATTTGGTGTACTTACCAGTTTTATGTACAGTATATAATATATATTTGGTGAAATTTGATATTTTATGTACAGTATATTATATATATTTGGTGAAATTTGATATTTTATATACAGTAAGTAATATATATTTGGTGTACTTTCATATTTTATGTACAGTATAAAATACATACTTGATGTAGTTTCATATTTTATGTACAGTAAATAATACATATTTTTTGAAATTTAATATTTTATGTACAGTATATAGTATATATTTGGTGACATTTGATATTTTATGTACAGTATGTAATATAAATTTGTTGAAATTTGATATTTTATGTACAGTATATAATATATCTTTGGTGTACTTTCATATTTTATGCAGAGTATAAAATATATACTTGATTTACTTTCAAGTTTTATGGACAGAATACAATATATATTTGGTGTACTTTCATATTTTATATACAGTATATAATATATATTTTGTGAATTTGGATATTTCATGTACTGTATGTTAGACATAATTGGTGAAATTTGATATTTTCTGTACGGTTGATGATATATAACTTGTGTACTTTCATCTTTTACTTGCAGTATATAATACATATTTGGTGTACTTTGATATTTTATGTACAGTATATAATATATATTTGGTGAAATTTGATATTTTACATACGGTATATAATATATATTTGGTGAAATTTGAGATTTTATGTACAGTATATGATATATATTTGGTGTACTTTCATATTTTACTTACAGTATATAATATATCTTTGGTGTACTTTGATATTTTATGTACAGCATATAATATATATTGGTGTATTTTCATATTTTATGTAGAGTATATAGTATATAATTGCTGAAATTTGATATTTTATGTACAGTATATAATATGTATTTTGTGTAATTTGATATTATATGTACAGTATATAATATATGTTTGGTGAAATTTGATATTTTACACACAGTATATAATATATATTTGGTGAAATTTGAGATTTTATGTACGGTATATGATATATATTTGGTGTAATTTCATATTTTACTTACAGTATATAATATATATTTGGTGTACTTTGCTATTTTATGTACAGTATATAATATATATTGGTGTAGTTTCATATTTTATGTAGAGTATATAATACATATTTGGTGAAATTTGGTATTTTATATACAGTATGTAATATATATTTGGTGTACTTTCATATTATATGTACAGTATAAAATATATAATTCTACTTTCATATTTTATGTACAGTAATTAATACATATTTGTTGAAATTTGATATTTTATATACAGTATATAATATATATTTGGTGAAATTTCATATTATATTTACAGTATATAATATATATTTGGTGAAATTTCTTATTTTATGTACAGTATATAATATATATTTGGTGAAATTTGAGATTTTATGTACAGTATGTGATATATATTTGGTGTACTTTCATATTTTACTTACAGTATATAATATATACTTGGTGTACTTTGATATTTTATGTACAGTATATAATATATATTGGTGTAGTTTCATATTTTATGTAGAGTATATAGTATATAATTGCTGAAATTTGATATTTTATATACAGTATATAATATGTATTTTGTGTAATCTGATATTATATGTAAAGTATATAATATATATTTGGTGAAATTTTATATTTTATATACAGTATATAACATATATTTGGTGTAATTTCATATTTTATGTACGGTTTATAGTATATATTTCGTGACATTTGATATTTTATGTACAGTATATAATATATATTTGTTGAAATTTGATATTTTATGTACAGTATATAATATATATTTGCTGAAATTTTATATTTTATGTACAGTGTATAATATATATTTGGTGTACTTTCATATTTTATGTACAGTATATAGTATATATTTGGTGACATTTCATATTTTATGAACAATAGGTAAGATATGTTTGTTGAAATTTGATATTTTATGGACAGTATATAATATATATTGGGTGAAGTTTGATATTATAGGTACAGTATATAATATATATTTGGTGAAATTTGATATTTTATGTACAGTATATAATATATATTTGGTGAAATTTGATATTTTATGTACGGTACATAATATATATTTGGTGTACTTTCATATTTTATGTACAGTATATAGTATATATCTGGTGAAATTTGATATTTTTTGCACAGTATATAGCAGATATTTGGTGAAATTTGATATTATATGTACAGTATATAATATACTTTGGGTTAAATTTGATATTTTGTGTACAGTATATAATATATATTTGGTGAAATTTGATATTTTATGTACAGTATATAATATATATTTGGTGAAATTTGATATTTTATATACAGTATCTAATATATAATTGGTGTACTTTCATATTTTATGTACAGTATAAAATATATACTTGATGTACTTTCATATTTTATGTACAGCAAATAATACATATTTGTTGAAATTTGATATTTTATAGACAGTATATAATATATATTTGGCGAAATTTGATATTAATTGTACAGTATATAATATATATTTGGTGAAATTTGATATTTTATGTACAGTATATAAAATATATTTGGTGAAATTTGATATTTTATGTACAGTATATAATATATATTTGGTGTACTTTCATATTTTATGTACAGTATAAAATATATACCTGATGTACTTTCAAGTTTTATGTGCAGTATATAATAAATATTTGGGGTGCTTACTTATTTTATGTACAGTATATAATACATATTTTGTGAAATTTGATATTTCATCTACTGTATATAAGATATAGTTGGTGAAATTTGATATTTTATCTACAGTATATGATATATAATTGGTGTACTTTTATATTTTACTTGCAGTTTATAACACATATTTGGTGTACTTTCATATTTTATGTACAGTATATAGTATATATTTGTTGACATTTGATATTTTATGTACGGTATATAATATATATTTGTTGAAATTTGATATTTTATGTAAAGTATATAATATATATTTGGTGAAATTTTGTATTTTATGTACACTAGATACTATATATTTGGTGTACTTTCATATTTTATGTACAGTATATAGTATATATTTGGTGACATTTGATATTTTATGTACAATATATAAGATATGTTTGTTGAAATTTGATATTTTATGTACAGTATATAATATATATTTGGTGAAATTTGATATTTTATGTACAGTATATAATATATATTTGGTGAAATTTGATAATTTAGGTACAGTGTAAAAGATATATTTGGTGAAATTTGATATTTTATGTACAGTATATAATATATATTTGGTGAAATTTGATATTTCACCCACAGTATATAATATATATTTGATGAAATTTGAGATTTTATGTACGGTATATGATATATATTTGGTGTACTTTCATATTTTACTTATAGTATATAATATATATTTGGTGTACTTTGATATTTTATGCACAGTATATAATATATATTGGTGTAGTTTCATACTTTATGTAGAGTATATAGTATATAATTGCTGAAATTTGATATTTTATATACAGTATATAATATGTATTTTGTGTAATCTGATATTATATGTAAAGTATATAATATATATTTGGTGAAATTTTATATTTTATATAAAGTATATAACATATATTTGGTGTAATTTCATATTTTATGTACAGTATATAGTATATATTTGGTGACATTTGATATTTTATGTACAGTATATAATAT
Source organism: Gorilla gorilla gorilla (assembly GCF_029281585.2). Classification (NCBI taxonomy): domain Eukaryota; kingdom Metazoa; phylum Chordata; class Mammalia; order Primates; family Hominidae; genus Gorilla; species Gorilla gorilla. Next base: position 79,349,714 of record NC_073227.2, on the reverse strand, counting down.
ATATTTGCTGAAATTTGATATTTTATTTACAGTAAATAATATATATTTGGTGAAATTTTATATTTTATGAACAGTGTATAATATATATTTGGCGTACTTTCATATTTTATGTACAGTATATAGTATATAGTTGGTGACATTAAATATTTTATGTACAGTAGATAATATATATTTGTTGAAATTTGACATTTTATATACAGTATATAATATATATTTGGTGAAATTTTATATTTTACTTACAGTATATAATATATATTTGGTGTATTTTCATATTTTATGTACAGTATATAATATATATATGGTGACATTTGATATTTTATCAACAATATGTAAGATATGTTTGTTGAAATTTGATATTTTATGTACAGTATATAATATATATTTGGTGAAATTTATTATAGGTACAGTATATAATATATATTTGGTGAAATTTGATATTTTATGTACGGTATATAATATATATTTGGTGAAATTTGATATTTTATGTACAGTATATAATATATATTTGGTGAAATTTGACATTTTATGTACAGTATATATATATTTGGTGTACTTTCATATTTTATGTACAGTATATAGTATATATTTGGTGAAATTTGATAATTTTTGCACAGTATATAGCAGATATTTGGTGAAATTTGATATTATATGTACAGTATATAATATACTTTGGGTTAAATTTGATATTTTGTCTACATTATATAATATATATTTGGTGAAATTTGATATTTTATGTACAGTATATAATATATACTTGGTGAAATTTGATATTTTATATACAGTATTTAATATATATTTGGTGTACTTTCATATTTTATGTACAGTATAAAATATATTCTTGATGTACTTTCATATTTTATGTGCAGCAAATAATACATATTTGTTGTATTTTGATATTTTATATACAGTATATAATATATATTTGGCGAAATTTGATATTAATTGTACAGTATATAATATATATTTGGTGAAATTTGATATTTTATGTGCAGTATATAAAATATATTTGGTGAAATTTGATATTTTATGTACAGTATATAATATATATTTGGTGTACTTTCATATTTTATGTACAGTATAAAATATATACTTGATGTACTTTCAAGTTTTATGTGCAGTATATAATAAATATTTGGGGTTCCTTCATATTTTATGTACAGTATATAATATATATTTTGTGAAATTTGATATTTCATCTACTGTATATAAGATATCGTTGGTGAAATTTGATATTTTATGTACAGTATATGATATATAATTGGTGTACTTTCATATTTTACTTGCAGTATATAATACCTATTTGGTGTACTTTGATATTTTATGTACAGTGCATAATATATAGGTGTAGTTTCATATTTTATGTACAGTATATGGTATATAATTCCTGAAATTTGATATTATATGTACAGTATATGATATGTATTTGGTGTAATTTGATATTATATGTACAATATATAATATGTATTTGGTGAAATTTTATATTTTATGTACAGTATATAATATATATTTGGTGTACTTTCATATTTTATGTACAGTATATAGTATATATTAGGTGAAATTTGATTTTTTATGTACATTATATAACAGATATTTGGTGAAATGTGATATTATATGTACAGTATATTATGTTTTTGGTGAAATTTGATATTTTTTGTACAGTATATAAGATATATTTGGTGAAATTTTATATTTTATAAACAGTATATATTGTATATTTTGTGTACTTTCATATTTTATGTACAGTGTAGAGAATATATTTGGTGACATTTGATATTTTATGTACAGTATGTAATATAAATTTGTTGAAATTTGATATTTTATGTACAGTATGTAATATATATTTGGTGTACTTTCATATTTTAAGTATAGTATAAAATATATACTTGATGTAGTTTCATATTTTATGTACAGAAAATAATATATATTTGTTGAAATTTCTTATTTTATGTACAGTATATAATATATATTTGGTGAAATTTGATATTATAGGTACAGTATATAATATATATTTGGTGAAATTTGATATTTTTTGAACTGTATATAATATATATTTGGTGAAATTTCATACTTTATGTACAGTATAAAACATATATTTGGTGAAATTTGATATTTTATGTACAGTATATAATATATATTTGGTGTACTTTCATATTTTATGTGCAGTATAAAATATATACTTGATGTACTTTCATATTTTATGTAAGAAAATAATACATATTTGTTGAAATTTGATATTTTATGTACAGTATATAATTTATATTTGGTGCAATTTTATGTTTTATGTACTCTATATCACATATATTTGGTGTACTTACCAGTTTTATGTACAGTATATAATATATATTTGGTGAAATTTGATATTTTATGTACAGTATATTATATATATTTGGTGAAATTTGATATTTTATATACAGTAAGTAATATATATTTGGTGTACTTTCATATTTTATGTACAGTATGAAATACATACTTGATGTAGTTTGATATTTTATGTACAGTAAATAATACATATTTTTTGAAATTTAATATTTTATGTACAGTATATAGTATATATTTGGTGACATTTGATATTTTATGTACAGTATGTAATATAAATTTGTTGAAATTTGATATTTTATGTACAGTATATAATATATCTTTGGTGTACTTTCATATTTTATGCAGAGTATAAAATATATACTTGATGTACTTTCAAGTTTTATGGACAGAATACAATATATATTTTGTGTACTTTCATATTTTATATACAGTATATAATATATATTTTGTGAATTTGGATATTTCATGTACTGTATGTTAGACATAATTGGTGAAATTTGATATTTTCTGTACGGTTGATGATATATAACTTGTGTACTTTCATCTTTTACTTGCAGTATATAATACATATTTGGTGTACTTTGATATTTTATGTACAGTATATAATATATATTTGGTGAAATTTGATATTTTACATACGGTATATAATATATATTTGGTGAAATTTGAGATTTTATGTACAGTATATGATATATATTTGGTGTACTTTCATATTTTACTTACAGTATATAATATATCTTTGGTGTACTTTGATATTTTATGTACAGCATATAATATATATTGGTGTATTTTCATATTTTATGTAGAGTATATAGTATATAATTGCTGAAATTTGATATTTTATGTACAGTATATAATATGTATTTTGTGTAATTTGATATTATATGTACAGTATATAATATATATTTGGTGAAATTTGATATTTTACACACAGTATATAATATATATTTGGTGAAATTTGAGATTTTATGTACGGTATATGATATATATTTGGTGTAATTTCATATTTTACTTACAGTATATAATATATATTTGGTGTACTTTGCTATTTTATGTACAGTATATAATATATATTGGTATAGTTTCATATTTTATGTAGAGTATATAATACATATTGGGTGAAATTTGGTATTTTATATACAGTATGTAATATATATTTGGTGTACTTTCATATTATATGTACAGTATAAAATATATAATTCTACTTTCATATTTTATGTACAGTAATTAATACATATTTGTTGAAATTTGATATTTTATATACAGTATATAATATATATTTGGTGAAATTTCATATTATATTTACAGTATATAATATATATTTGGTGAAATTTCTTATTTTATGTACAGTATATAATATATATTTGGTGAAATTTGAGATTTTATGTACAGTATGTGATATATATTTGGTGTACTTTCATATTTTACTTACAGTATATAATATATACTTGGTGTACTTTGATATTTTATGTACAGTATATAATATATATTGGTGTAGTTTCATATTTTATGTAGAGTATATAGTATATAATTGCTGAAATTTGATATTTTATATACAGTATATAATATGTATTTTGTGTAATCTGATATTATATGTAAAGTATATAATATATATTTGGTGAAATTTTATATTTTATATACAGTATATAACATATATTTGGTGTAATTTCATATTTTATGTACGGTTTATAGTATATATTTCGTGACATTTGATATTTTATGTACAGTATATAATATATATTTGTTGAAATTTGATATTTTATGTACAGTATATAATATATATTTGCTGAAATTTTATATTTTATGTACAGTGTATAATATATATTTGGTGTACTTTCATATTTTATGTACAGTATATAGTATATATTTGGTGACATTTCATATTTTATGAACAATAGGTAAGATATGTTTGTTGAAATTTGATATTTTATGGACAGTATATAATATATATTGGGTGAAGTTTGATATTATAGGTACAGTATATAATATATATTTGGTGAAATTTGATATTTTATGTACAGTATATAATATATATTTGGTGAAATTTGATATTTTATGTACGGTACATAATATATATTTGGTGTACTTTCATATTTTATGTACAGTATATAGTATATATCTGGTGAAATTTGATATTTTTTGCACAGTATATAGCAGATATTTGGTGAAATTTGATATTATATGTACAGTATATAATATGCTTTGGGTTAAATTTGATATTTTGTGTACAGTATATAATATATATTTGGTGAAATTTGATATTTTATGTACAGTATATAATATATATTTGGTGAAATTTGATATTTTATATACAGTATCTAATATATATTTGGTATACTTTCATATTTTATGTACAGTATAAAATATATACTTGATGTACTTTCATATTTTATGTACAGCAAATAATACATATTTGTTGAAATTTGATATTTTATATACAGTATATAATATATATTTGGCGAAATTTGATATTAATTGTACAGTATATAATATATATTTGGTGAAATTTGATATTTTATGTACAGTATATAAAATATATTTGGTGAAATTTGATATTTTATGTACAGTATATAATATATATTTGGTGTACTTTCATATTTTATGTACAGTATAAAATATATACCTGATGTACTTTCAAGTTTTATGTGCAGTATATAATAAATATTTGGGGTGCTTACTTATTTTATGTACAGTATATAATACATATTTTGTGAAATTTGATATTTCATCTACTGTATATAAGATATAGTTGGTGAAATTTGATATTTTATCTACAGTATATGATATATAATTGGTGTACTTTCATATTTTACTTGCAGTTTATAACACATATTTGGTGTACTTTCATATTTTATGTACAGTATATAGTATATATTTGTTGACATTTGATATTTTATGTACGGTATATAATATATATTTGTTGAAATTTGATATTTTATGTAAAGTATATAATATATATTTGGTGAAATTTTATATTTTATGTACACTAGATACTATATATTTGGTGTACTTTCATATTTTGTGTACAGTACATAGTATATATTTGGTGACATTTGATATTTTATGTACAATATATAAGATATGTTTGTTGAAATTTGATATTTTATGTACAGTATATAATATATATTTGGTGAAATTTGATATTTTATGTACAGTATATAATATATATTTGGTGAAATTTGATCATTTAGGTACAGTATAAAAGATATATTTGGTGAAATTTGATATTTTATGTACAGTATATAATATATATTTGGTGAAATTTGATATTTCACACACAGTATATAATATATATTTGATGAAATTTGAGATTTTATGTACGGTATATGATATATATTTGGTGTACTTTCATATTTTACTTATAGTATATAATATATATTTGGTGTACTTTGATATTTTATGCACAGTATATAATATATATTGGTGTAGTTTCATACTTTATGTAGAGTATATAGTATATAATTGCTGAAATTTGATATTTTATATACAGTATATAATATGTATTTTGTGTAATCTGATATTATATGTAAAGTATATAATATATATTTGGTGAAATTTTATATTTTATATACAGTATATAACATATATTTGGTGTAATTTCATATTTTATGTACGGTTTATAGTATATATTTCGTGACATTTGATATTTTATGTACAGTATATAATATATATTTGTTGAAATTTGATATTTTATGTACAGTATATAATATATATTTGCTGAAATTTTATATTTTATGTACAGTGTATAATATATATTTGGTGTACTTTCGTATTTTATGTACAGTATATAGTATATATTTGGTGACATTTCATATTTTATGAACAATAGGTAAGATATGTTTGTTGAAATTTGATATTTTATGGACAGTATATAATATATATTGGGTGAAGTTTGATATTATAGGTACAGTATATAATATATATTTGGTGAAATTTGATATTTTATGTACAGTATATAATATATATTTGGTGAAATTTGATATTTTATGTACGGTACATAATATATATTTGGTGTACTTTCATATTTTATGTACAGTATATAGTATATATCTGGTGAAATTTGATATTTTTTGCACAGTATATAGCAGATATTTGGTGAAATTTGATATTATATGTACAGTATATAATATGCTTTGGGTTAAATTTGATATTTTGTGTACAGTATATAATATATATTTGGTGAAATTTGATATTTTATGTACAGTATATAATATATATTTGGTGAAATTTGATATTTTATATACAGTATCTAATATATATTTGGTATACTTTCATATTTTATGTACAGTATAAAATATATACTTGATGTACTTTCATATTTTATGTACAGCAAATAATACATATTTGTTGAAATTTGATATTTTATATACAGTATATAATATATATTTGGCGAAATTTGATATTAATTGTACAGTATATAATATATATTTGGTGAAATTTGATATTTTATGTACAGTATATAAAATATATTTGGTGAAATTTGATATTTTATGTACAGTATATAATATATATTTGGTGTACTTTCATATTTTATGTACAGTATAAAATATATACCTGATGTACTTTCAAGTTTTATGTGCAGTATATAATAAATATTTGGGGTGCTTACTTATTTTATGTACAGTATATAATACATATTTTGTGAAATTTGATATTTCATCTACTGTATATAAGATATAGTTGGTGAAATTTGATATTTTATCTACAGTATATGATATATAATTGGTGTACTTTCATATTTTACTTGCAGTTTATAACACATATTTGGTGTACTTTCATATTTTATGTACAGTATATAGTATATATTTGTTGACATTTGATATTTTATGTACGGTATATAATATATATTTGTTGAAATTTGATATTTTATGTAAAGTATATAATATATATTTGGTGAAATTTTATATTTTATGTACACTAGATACTATATATTTGGTGTACTTTCATATTTTGTGTACAGTACATAGTATATATTTGGTGACATTTGATATTTTATGTACAATATATAAGATATGTTTGTTGAAATTTGATATTTTATGTACAGTATATAATATATATTTGGTGAAATTTGATATTTTATGTACAGTATATAATATATATTTGGTGAAATTTGATAATTTAGGTACAGTATAAAAGATATATTTGGTGAAATTTGATATTTTATGTACAGTATATAATATATATTTGGTGAAATTTGATATTTCACACACAGTATATAATATATATTTGATGAAATTTGAGATTTTATGTACGGTATATGATATATATTTGGTGTACTTTCATATTTTACTTATAGTATATAATATATATTTGGTGTACTTTGATATTTTATGCACAGTATATAATATATATTGGTGTAGTTTCATACTTTATGTAGAGTATATAGTATATAATTGCTGAAATTTGATATTTTATATACAGTATATAATATGTATTTTGTGTAATCTGATATTATATGTAAAGTATATAATATATATTTGGTGAAATTTTATATTTTATATAAAGTATATAACATATATTTGGTGTAATTTCATATTTTATGTACAGTATATAGTATGTATTTGGTGACATTTGATATTTTATGTACAGTATATAATATATATTTGCTGAAATTTGATATTTTATTTACAGTAAATAATATATATTTGGTGAAATTTTATATTTTATGTACAGTGTATAATATATATTTGGTGTACTTTCATACTTTATGTACAGTATATAGTATATAGTTGGTGACATTAGATATTTTATGTACAGTAGATAATATATATTTGTTGAAATTTGACATTTTATATACAGTATATAATATATATTTGGTGAAATTTTATATTTTACTTACAGTATATAATATATATTTGGTGTATTTTCATATTTTATGTACAGTCTATAATATATATATGGTGACATTTGATATTTTATCAACAATATGTAAGATATGTTTGTTGAAATTTGATATTTTATGTACAGTATATAATATATATTTGGTGAAATTTGATATTATAGGTACAGTATATAATATATATTTGGTGTAATTTGATATTTTATGTACGGTATATAATATATATTTGGTGAAATTTGATATTTTATGTACAGTATATAATATATATTTAGTGAAATTTGACATTTTATGTACAGTATATATATATTTGGTGTACTTTCATATTTTATGTACAGTATATAGTATATATTTGGTGAAATTTGATATTTTTTGCACAGTATATAGCAGATATTTGGTGAAATTTGATATTATATGTACAGTATATAATATACTTTGGGTTAAATTTGATATTTTGTCTACATTATATAATATATATTTGGTGAAATTTGATATTTTATGTACAGTATATAATATATACTTGGTGAAATTTGATATTTTATATACAGTATTTAATATATATTTGGTGTACTTTCACATTTTATGTACAGTATAAAATATATTCTTGATGTACTTTCATATTTTATGTACAGCAAATAATACATATTTGTTGTATTTTGATATTTTATATACAGTATATAATATATATTTGGCGAAATTTGATATTAATTGTACAGTATATAATATATATTTGGTGAAATTTGATATTTTATGTACAGTATGTAAAATATATTTGGTGAAATTTGATATTTTATGTACAGTATATAATATATATTTGGTGTACTTTCATATTTTATGTACAGTATAAAATATATACTTGATGTACTTTCAAGTTTTATGTGCAGTATATAATAAATATTTGGGGTTCCTTCATATTTTATGTACAGTATATAATATATATTTTGTGAAATTTGATATTTCATCTACTGTATATAAGATATCGTTGGTGAAATTTGATATTTTATGTACAGTATATGATATATAATTGGTGTACTTTCATATTTTACTTGCAGTATATAATACCTATTTGGTGTACTTTGATATTTTATGTACAGTGCATAATATATAGGTGTAGTTTCATATTTTATGTACAGTATATGGTATATAATTCCTGAAATTTGATATTATATGTACAGTATATGATATGTATTTGGTGTAATTTGATATTATATGTACAATATATAATATGTATTTGGTGAAATTTTATATTTTATGTACAGTATATAATATATATTTGGTGTACTTTCATATTTTATGTACAGTATATAGTATATATTAGGTGAAATTTGATTTTTTATGTACATTATATAACAGATATTTGGTGAAATGTGATATTATATGTACAGTATATTATGTTTTTGGTGAAATTTGATATTTTATGTACAGTATATAAGATATATTTGGTGAAATTTTATATTTTATAAACAGTATATATTGTATATTTTGTGTACTTTCATATTTTATGTACAGTGTATAGAATATATTTGGTGACATTTGATATTTTATGTACAGTATGTAATATAAATTTGTTGAAATTTGATATTTTATGTACAGTATGTAATATATATTTGGTGTACTTTCATACTTTAAGTACGGTATAAAATATATACTTGATGTAGTTTCATATTTCATGTACAGAAAATAATATATATTTGTTGAAATTTGTTATTTTATGTACAGTATATAATATATATTTGGTGAAATTTGATATTATAGGTACAGTATATAATATATATTTGGTGAAATTTGATATTTTTTGAACTGTATATAATATATATTTGGTGAAATTTCATACTTTATGTACAGTATAAAACATATATTTGGTGAAATTTGATATTTTATGTACAGTATATAATATATATTTGGTGTACTATCATATTTTATGTGCAGTATAAAATATATACTTGATGTACTTTCATATTTTATGTAAGAAAATAATACATATTTGTTGAAATTTGATATTTTATGCACAGTATATAATTTATATTTGGTGCAATTTTATATTTTATGTACTCTATATCATATATATTTGGTGTACTTACCAGTTTTATGTACAGTATATGATATATATTTGGTGAAATTTGATATTATAGGTACACTATATAATATATATTTGGTGAAATTTGATATTTTACTTACAGTATATAATATATATTTGCTGTATTTTCATATTTTATGTACAGTATATAATATATATTTGGTGACATTTGATATTTTATGAACAATATGTAAGATATGTTTGTTGAAATTTGAAATTTTGTGTACAGTATATAATATATATTTGGTGAAATTTGATGTTATAAGTACAGTATATAATCTATATTTGGTGAAATTTGATATTTAATGTACAGTATATAATATATATTTGGTGAAATTTGATATTTTATGTACAGTATATAAGATATATTTGGTGAAATTTGATATTTTATATACTATATATATATTTGGTGTACTTTCCTATTTTATGTACATATATAGTATATATTTGGTGAAATTCGATATTTTTTGCACAGTACATAGTAGATATTTGGTGAAATTTGATATTATATGTACAGTATATAGTATACTTTGGGTTAAATTTGATATTTTGTGTACAGTATATAATATATATTTGGTGAAATTTGATATTTTATGTACAGTATATAATATATATTTCGTGAAATTTGATATTTTATATACAGTATGTAATATATATTTGGTGTACTTTCATATTTTATGTACAGTATAAAATATATACCTGATGTACTTTCAAGTTTTATGTGCAGTATATAATAAATATTTGGGGTGCTTACTTATTTTATGTACAGTATATAATACATATTTTGTGAAATTTGATATTTCATCTACTGTATAAAAGATATCGTTGGTGAAATTTGATATTTTATCTACAGTATATGATATATAATTGGTGTACTTTCATATTTTACTTGCAGTTTATAACACATATTTGGTGTACTTTCATATTTTATGTACAGTATATAGTATATATTTGTTGACATTTGATATTTTATGTACGGTATATAATATATATTTGTTGAAATTTGATATTTTATGTAAAGTATATAATATATATTTGGTGAAATTTTATATTTTATGTACACTAGATACTATATATTTGGTGTACTTTCATATTTTATGTACAGTATATAGTATATATTTGGTGACATTTGATATTTTATGTACAATATATAAGATATGTTTGTTGAAATTTGATATTTTATGTACAGTATATAATATATATTTGGTGAAATTTGATATTTTATGTACAGTATATAATATATATTTGGTGAAATTGGATAATTTAGGTACAGTATAAAAGATATATTTGGTGAAATTTGATATTTTATGTACAGTATATAATATATATTTGGTGAAATTTGATATTTCACCCACAGTATATAATATATATTTGATGAAATTTGAGATTTTATGTACGGTATATGATATATATTTGGTGTACTTTCATATTTTACTTATAGTATATAATATATATTTGGTGTACTTTGATATTTTATGCACAGTATATAATATATATTGGTGTAGTTTCATACTTTATGTAGAGTATATAGTATATAATTGCTGAAATTTGATATTTTATATACAGTATATAATATGTATTTTGTGTAATCTGATATTATATGTAAAGTATATAATATATATTTGGTGAAATTTTATATTTTATATAAAGTATATAACATATATTTGGTGTAATTTCATATTTTATGTACAGTATATAGTATATATTTGTTGAAATTTGATATTTTATGTACAGTATATAATATATATTTGCTGAAATTTGATATTTTATTTACAGTAAATAATATATATTTGGTGAAATTTTATATTTTATGTACAGTGTATAATATATATTTGGTGTACTTTCATATTTTATGTACAGTATATAGTATATAGTTGGTGACATTAGATATTTTATGTACAGTAGATAATATATATTTGTTGAAATTTGACATTTTATATACAGTATATAATATATATTTGGTGAAATTTTATATTTTACTTACAGTATATAATATATATTTGGTGTATTTTCATATTTTATGTACAGTCTATAATATATATATGGTGACATTTGATATTTTATCAACAATATGTAAGATATGTTTGTTGAAATTTGATATTTTATGTACAGTATATAATATATATTTGGTGAAATTTGATATTATAGGTACAGTATATAATATATATTTGGTGAAATTTGATATTTTATGTACGGTATATAATATATATTTGGTGAAATTTGATATTTTATGTACAGTATATAATATATATTTAGTGAAATTTGACATTTTATGTACAGTATATATATATTTGGTGTACTTTCATATTTTATGTACAGTATATAGTATATATTTGGTGAAATTTGATATTTTTTGCACAGTATATAGCAGATATTTGGTGAAATTTGATATTATATGTACAGTATATAATATACTTTGGGTTAAATTTGATATTTTGTCTACATTATATAATATATATTTGGTGAAATTTGATATTTTATGTACAGTATATAATATATACTTGGTGAAATTTGATATTTTATATACAGTATTTAATATATATTTGGTGTACTTTCATATTTTATGTACAGTATAAAATATATACTTGATGTACTTTCATATTTTATGTACAGCAAATAATACATATTTGTTGTATTTTGATATTTTATATACAGTATATAATATATATTTGGCGAAATTTGATATTAATTGTACAGTATATAATATATATTTGGTGAAATTTGATATTTTATGTACAGTATGTAAAATATATTTGGTGAAATTTGATATTTTATGTACAGTATATAATATATATTTGGTGTACTTTCATATTTTATGTACAGTATAAAATATATACTTGATGTACTTTCAAGTTTTATGTGCAGTATATAATAAATATTTGGGGTTCCTTCATATTTTATGTACAGTATATAATATATATTTTGTGAAATTTGATATTTCATCTACTGTATATAAGATATCGTTGGTGAAATTTGATATTTTATGTACAGTATATGATATATAATTGGTGTACTTTCATATTTTACTTGCAGTATATAATACCTATTTGGTGTACTTTGATATTTTATGTACAGTGCATAATATATAGGTGTAGTTTCATATTTTATGTACAGTATATGGTATATAATTCCTGAAATTTGATATTATATGTACAGTATATGATATGTATTTGGTGTAATTTGATATTATATGTACAATATATAATATGTATTTGGTGAAATTTTATATTTTATGTACAGTATATAATATATGTTTGGTGTACTTTCATATTTTATGTACAGTATATAGTATATATTAGGTGAAATTTGATTTTTTATGTACATTATATAACAGATATTTGGTGAAATGTGATATTATATGTACAGTATATTATGTTTTTGGTGAAATTTGATATTTTATGTACAGTATATAAGATATATTTGGTGAAATTTTATATTTTATAAACAGTATATATTGTATATTTTGTGTACTTTCATATTTTATGTACAGTGTAGAGAATATATTTGGTGACATTTGATATTTTATGTACAGTATGTAATATAAATTTGTTGAAATTTGATATTTTATGTACAGTATGTAATATATATTTGGTGTACTTTCATATTTTAAGTACAGTATAAAATATATACTTGATGTAGTTTCATATTTCATGTACAGAAAATAATATATATTTGTTGAAATTTGTTATTTTATGTACAGTATATAATATATATTTGGTGAAATTTGATATTATAGGTACAGTATATAATATATATTTGGTGAAATTTGATATTTTTTGAACTGTATATAATATATATTTGTTGAAATTTCATACTTTATGTACAGTATAAAAGATATATTTGGTGAAATTTGATATTTTATGTACAGTATATAATATATATTTGGTGTACTATCATATTTTATGTGCAGTATAAAATATATACTTGATGTACTTTCATATTTTATGTAAGAAAATAATACATATTTGTTGAAATTTGATATTTTATGTACAGTATATAATTTATATTTGGTGCAATTTTATATTTTATGTACTCTATATCATATATATTTGGTGTACTTACCAGTTTTATGTACAGTATATGATATATATTTGGTGAAATTTGATATTATAGGTACACTATATAATATATATTTGGTGAAATTTGATATTTTACTTACAGTATATAATATATATTTGCTGTATTTTCATATTTTATGTACAGTATATAATATATATTTGGTGACATTTGATATTTTATGAACAATATGTAAGATATGTTTGTTGAAATTTGAAATTTTGTGTACAGTATATAATATATATTTGGTGAAATTTGATGTTATAAGTACAGTATATAATATATATTTGGTGAAATTTGATATTTAATGTACAGTATATAATATATATTTGGTGAAATTTGATATTTTATGTACAGTATATAAGATATATTTGGTGAAATTTGATATTTTATATACTATATATATATTTGGTGTACTTTCCTATTTTATGTACATATATAGTATATATTTGGTGAAATTCGATATTTTTTGCACAGTACATAGTAGATATTTGGTGAAATTTGATATTATATGTACAGTATATAGTATACTTTGGGTTAAATTTGATATTTTGTGTACAGTATATAATATATATTTGGTGAAATTTGATATTTTATGTACAGCATATAATATATATTTCGTGAAATTTGATATTTTATATACAGTATGTAATATATATTTGGTGTACTTTCATATTTTATGTACAGTATAAAATATATACCTGATGTACTTTCAAGTTTTATGTGCAGTATATAATAAATATTTGGGGTGCTTACTTATTTTATGTACAGTATATAATACATATTTTGTGAAATTTGATATTTCATCTACTGTATATAAGATATAGTTGGTGAAATTTGATATTTTATCTACAGTATATGATATATAATTGGTGTACTTTCATATTTTACTTGCAGTTTATAACACATATTTGGTGTACTTTCATATTTTATGTACAGTATATAGTATATATTTGTTGACATTTGATATTTTATGTACGGTATATAATATATATTTGTTGAAATTTGATATTTTATGTAAAGTATATAATATATATTTGGTGAAATTTTATATTTTATGTACAGTATATAATATATATTTGGTGAAATTTTATATTTTATGTACACTAGATACTATATATTTGGTGTACTTTCATATTTTGTGTACAGTACATAGTATATATTTGGTGACATTTGATATTTTATATACAATATATAAGATATGTTTGTTGAAATTTGATATTTTATGTACAATATATAATATATATTTGGTGAAATTTGATATTTTATGTACAGTATATAATATATATTTGGTGAAATTTGATAATTTAGGTACAGTATAAAAGATATATTTGGTGAAATTTGATATTTTATGTACAGTATATAATATATATTTGGTGAAATTTGATATTTCACACACAGTATATAATATATATTTGATGAAATTTGAGATTTTATGTACGGTATATGATATATATTTGGTGTACTTTCATATTTTACTTATAGTATATAATATATATTTGGTGTACTTTGATATTTTATGCACAGTATATAATATATATTGGTGTAGTTTCATACTTTATGTAGAGTATATAGTATATAATTGCTGAAATTTGATATTTTATATACAGTATATAATATGTATTTTGTGTAATCTGATATTATATGTAAAGTATATAATATATATTTGGTGAAATTTTATATTTTATATAAAGTATATAACATATATTTGGTGTAATTTCATATTTTATGTACAGTATATAGTATATATTTGGTGACATTTGATATTTTATGTACAGTATATAATATATATTTGCTGAAATTTGATATTTTATTTACAGTAAATAATATATATTTGGTGAAATTTTACATTTTATGTACAGTGTATAATATATATTTGGTGTACTTTCATATTTTATGTACAGTATATACTATATAGTTGGTGACATTAGATATTTTATGTACAGTAGATAATATATATTTGTTGAAATTTGACATTTTATATACAGTATATAATATATATTTGGTGAAATTTTATATTTTACTTACAGTATATAATATATATTTGGTGTATTTTCATATTTTATGTACAGTCTATAATATATATATGGTGACATTTGATATTTTATCAACAATATGTAAGATATGTTTGTTGAAATTTGATATTTTATGTACAGTATATAATATATATTTGGTGAAATTTGATATTATAGGTACAGTATATAATATATATTTGGTGAAATTTGATATTTTATGTACGGTATATAATATATATTTGGTGAAATTTGATATTTTATGTACAGTATATAATATATATTTGGTGAAATTTGACATTTTATGTACAGTATATATATATTTGGTGTACTTTCATATTTTATGTACAGTATATAGTATATATTTGGTGAAATTTGATATTTTTTGCACAGTATATAGCAGATATTTGGTGAAATTTGATATTATATGTACAGTATATAATATACTTTGGGTTAAATTTGATATTTTGTCTACATTATATAATATATATTTGGTGAAATTTGATATTTTATGTACAGTATATAATATATACTTGGTGAAATTTGATATTTTATATACAGTATTTAATATATATTTGGTGTACTTTCATATTTTATGTACAGTATAAAATATATACTTGATGTACTTTCATATTTTATGTACAGCAAATAATACATATTTGTTGTATTTTGATATTTTATATACAGTATATAATGTATATTTGGCGAAATTTGATATTAATTGTACAGTATATAATATATATTTGGTGAAATTTGATATTTTATGTACAGTATGTAAAATATATTTGGTGAAATTTGATATTTTATGTACAGTATATAATATATATTTGGTGTACTTTCATATTTTATGTACAGTATAAAATATATACTTGATGTACTTTCAAGTTTTATGTGCAGTATATAATAAATATTTGGGGTTCCTTCATATTTTATGTACAGTATATAATATATATTTTGTGAAATTTGATATTTCATCTACTGTATATAAGATATCGTTGGTGAAATTTGATATTTTATGTACAGTATATGATATATAATTGGTGTACTTTCATATTTTACTTGCAGTATATAATACCTATTTGGTGTACTTTGATATTTTATGTACAGTGCATAATATATAGGTGTAGTTTCATATTTTATGTACAGTATATGGTATATAATTCCTGAAATTTGATATTATATGTACAGTATATGATATGTATTTGGTGTAATTTGATATTATATGTACAATATATAGTATGTATTTGGTGAAATTTTATATTTTATGTACAGTATATAATATATATTTGGTGTACTTTCATATTTTATGTACAGAATATAGTATATATTAGGTGAAATTTGATTTTTATGTACATTATATAACAGATATTTGGTGAAATGTGATATTATATGTACAGTATATTATGTTTTTGGTGAAATTTGATATTTTATGTACAGTATATAAGATATATTTGGTGAAATTTTATATTTTATAAACAGTATATATTGTATATTTTGTGTACTTTCATATTTTATGTACAGTGTAGAGAATATATTTGGTGACATTTGATATTTTATGTACAGTATGTAATATATATTTGTTGAAATTTGATATTTTATGTACAGTATGTAATATATATTTGGTGTACTTTCATATTTTAAGTACAGTATAAAATATATACTTGATGTAGTTTCATATTTTATGTACAGAAAATAATATATATTTGTTGAAATTTCTTATTTTATGTACAGTATATAATATATATTTGGTGAAATTTGATATTATAGGTACAGTATATAATATATATTTGGTGAAATTTGATATTTTTTGAACTGTATATAATATATATTTGGTGAAATTTCATACTTTATGTACAGTATAAAACATATTTGGTGAAATTTGATATTTTATGTACAGTATATAATATATATTTGGTGTACTTTCATATTTTATGTGCAGTATAAAATATATACTTGATGTACTTTCATATTTTATGTAAGAAAATAATACATATTTGTTGAAATTTGATATTTTATGTACAGTATATAATTTATATTTGGTGCAATTTTATATTTTATGTACTCTATATCATATATATTTGGTGTACTTACCAGTTTTATGTACAGTATATAATATATATTTGGTGAAATTTGATATTATAGGTACAGTATATAATATATATTTGGTGAAATTTGATATTTTACTTACAGTATATAATATATATTTGCTGTATTTTCATATTTTATGTACAGTATATAATATATATTTGGTGACATTTGATATTTTATGAACAATATGTAAGATATGTTTGTTGAAATTTGAAATTTTGTGTACAGTATATAATATATATTTGGTGAAATTTGATGTTATAAGTACAGTATATAATATATATTTGGTGAAATTTGATATTTAATGTACAGTATATAATATATATTTGGTGAAATTTGATATTTTATGTACAGTTTATAAGATATATTTGGTGAAATTTGATATTTTATATACTATATATATATTTGGTGTACTTTCCTATTTTATGTACATATATAGTATATATTTGGTGAAATTTGATATTTTTTGCACAGTACATAGTAGATATTTAGTTAAATTTGATATTATATGTACAGTATATAGTATACTTTGGGTTAAATTTGATATTTTGTGTACAGTATATAATATATATTTGGTGAAATTTGATATTTTATGTACAGTATATAATATATATTTCGTGAAATTTGATATTTTATATACAGTATGTAATATATATTTGGTATACTTTCATATTTTATGTACAGTATAAAATATATACCTGATGTACTTTCAAGTTTTATGTGCAGTATATAATAAATATTTGGGGTGCTTACTTATTTTATGTACAGTATATAATACATATTTTGTGAAATTTGATATTTCATCTACTGTATATAAGATATAGTTGGTGAAATTTGATATTTTATCTACAGTATATGATATATAATTGGTGTACTTTCATATTTTACTTGCAGTTTATAACACATATTTGGTGTACTTTCATATTTTATGTACAGTATATAGTATATATTTGTTGACATTTGATATTTTATGTACGGTATATAATATATATTTGTTGAAATTTGATATTTTATGTAAAGTATATAATATATATTTGGTGAAATTTTATATTTTATGTACACTAGATACTATATATTTGGTGTACTTTCATATTTTATGTACAGTACATAGTATATATTTGGTGACATTTGATATTTTACGTACAATATATAAGATATGTTTGTTGAAATTTGATATTTTATGTACAGTATATAATATATATTTGGTGAAATTTGATATTTCACACACAGTATATAATATATATTTGGTGAAATTTGATAATTTAGGTACAGTATAAAAGATATATTTGGTGAAATTTGATATTTTATGTACAGTATATAATATATATTTGGTGAAATTTGATATTTCACACACAGTATATAATATATATTTGATGAAATTTGAGATTTTATGTACGGTATATGAGATATATTTGGTGTACTTTCATATTTTACTTATAGTATATAATATATATTTCGTGTACTTTGATATTTTATGCACAGTATATAATATATATTGGTGTAGTTTCATACTTTATGTAGAGTATATAGTATATAATTGCTGAAATTTGATATTTTATATACAGTATATAATATGTATTTTGTGTAATCTGATATTATATGTAAAGTATATAATATATATTTGGTGAAATTTTATATTTTATATAAAGTATATAACATATATTTGGTGTAATTTCATATTTTATGTACAGTATATAGTATATATTTGGTGACATTTGATATTTTATGTACAGTATATAATATATATTTGCTGAAATTTGATATTTTATTTACAGTAAATAATATATATTTGGTGAAATTTTATATTTTATGTACAGTGTATAATATATATTTGGTGTACTTTCATATTTTATGTACAGTATATAGTATATAGTTGGTGACATTAGATATTTTATGTACAGTAGATAATATATATTTGTTGAAATTTGACATTTTATATACAGTATATAATATATATTTGGTGAAATTTTATATTTTACTTACAGTATATAATATATATTTGGTGTATTTTCATATTTTATGTACAGTATATAATATATATATGGAGACATTTGATATTTTATCAACAATATGTAAGATATGTTTGTTGAAATTTGATATTTTATGTACAGTATATAATATATATTTGGTGAAATTTGATATTATAGGTACAGTATATAATATATATTTGGTGAAATTTGATATTTTATGTACGGTATATAATATATATTTGGTGAAATTTGATATTTTATGTACAGTATATAATATATATTTGGTGAAATTTGACATTTTATGTACAGTATATATATATTTGGTGTACTTTCATATTTTATGTACAGTATATAGTATATATTTGGTGAAATTTGATATTTTTTGCACAGTATATAGCAGATATTTGGTGAAATTTGATATTATATGTACAGTATATAATATACTTTGGGTTAAATTTGATATTTTGTCTACATTATATAATATATATTTGGTGAAATTTGATATTTTATGTACAGTATATAATATATACTTGGTGAAATTTGATATTTTATATACAGTATTTAATATATATTTGGTGTACTTTCATATTTTATGTACAGTATAAAATATATACTTGATGTACTTTCATATTTTATGTACAGCAAATAATACATATTTGTTGTATTTTGATATTTTATATACAGTATATAATATATATTTGGCGAAATTTGATATTAATTGTACAGTATATAATATATATTTGGTGAAATTTGATATTTTATGTACAGTATGTAAAATATATTTGGTGAAATTTGATATTTTATGTACAGTATATAATATATATTTGGTGTACTTTCATATTTTATGTACAGTATAAAATATATACTTGATGTACTTTCAAGTTTTATGTGCAGTATATAATAAATATTTGGGGTTCCTTCATATTTTATGTACAGTATATAATATATATTTTGTGAAATTTGATATTTCATCTACTGTATATAAGATATCGTTGGTGAAATTTGATATTTTATGTACAGTATATGATATATAATTGGTGTACTTTCATATTTTACTTGCAGTATATAATACCTATTTGGTGTACTTTGATATTTTATGTACAGTGCATAATATATAGGTGTAGTTTCATATTTTATGTACAGTATATGGTATATAATTCCTGAAATTTGATATTATATGTACAGTATATGATATGTATTTGGTGTAATTTGATATTATATGTACAATATATAGTATGTATTTGGTGAAATTTTATATTTTATGTACAGTATATAATATATATTTGGTGTACTTTCATATTTTATGTACAGAATATAGTATATATTAGGTGAAATTTGATTTT
Organism: Gorilla gorilla gorilla; assembly: GCF_029281585.2. NCBI lineage: Eukaryota > Metazoa > Chordata > Mammalia > Primates > Hominidae > Gorilla > Gorilla gorilla. Next base: position 79,328,013 of record NC_073227.2, on the reverse strand, counting down.
TATGTACATTATATAACAGATATTTGGTGAAATGTGATATTATATGTACAGTATATTATGTTTTTGGTGAAATTTGATATTTTATGTACAGTATATAAGATATATTTGGTGAAATTTTATATTTTATAAACAGTATATATTGTATATTTTGTGTACTTTCATATTTTATGTACAGTGTAGAGAATATATTTGGTGACATTTGATATTTTATGTACAGTATGTAATATAAATTTGTTGAAATTTGATATTTTATGTACAGTATGTAATATATATTTGGTGTACTTTCATATTTTAAGTACAGTATAAAATATATACTTGATGTAGTTTCATATTTTATGTACAGAAAATAATATATATTTGTTGAAATTTGTTATTTTATGTACAGTATATAATATATATTTGGTGAAATTTGATATTATAGGTACAGTATATAATATATATTTGGTGAAATTTGATATTTTTTGAACTGTATATAATATATATTTGGTGAAATTTCATACTTTATGTACAGTATAAAACATATATTTGGTGAAATTTGATATTTTATGTACAGTATATAATATATATTTGGTGTACTTTCATATTTTATGTGCAGTATAAAATATATACTTGATGTACTTTCATATTTTATGTAAGAAAATAATACATATTTGTTGAAATTTGATATTTTATGTACAGTATATAATTTATATTTGGTGCAATTTTATATTTTATGTACTCTATATCATATATATTTGGTGTACTTACCAGTTTTATGTACAGTATATAATATATATTTGGTGAAATTTGATATTATAGGTACAGTATATAATATATATTTGGTGAAATTTGATATTTTACTTACAGTATATAATATATATTTGCTGTATTTTCATATTTTATGTACAGTATATAATATATATTTGGTGACATTTGATATTTTATGAACAATATGTAAGATATGTTTGTTGAAATTTGAAATTTTGTGTACAGTATATAATATATATTTGGTGAAATTTGATGTTATAAGTACAGTATATAATATATATTTGGTGAAATTTGATATTTAATGTACAGTATATAATATATATTTGGTGAAATTTGCTATTTTATGTACAGTTTATAAGATATATTTGGTGAAATTTGATATTTTATATACTATATATATATTTGGTGTACTTTCCTATTTTATGTACATATATAGTATATATTTGGTGAAATTTGATATTTTTTGCACAGTACATAGTAGATATTTAGTTAAATTTGATATTATATGTACAGTATATAGTATACTTTGGGTTAAATTTGATATTTTGTGTACAGTATATAATATATATTTGGTGAAATTTGATATTTTATGTACAGTATATAATATATATTTCGTGAAATTTGATATTTTATATACAGTATGTAATATATATTTGGTATACTTTCATATTTTATGTACAGTATAAAATATATACCTGATGTACTTTCAAGTTTTATGTGCAGTATATAATAAATATTTGGGGTGCTTACTTATTTTATGTACAGTATATAATACATATTTTGTGAAATTTGATATTTCATCTACTGTATATAAGATATAGTTGGTGAAATTTGATATTTTATCTACAGTATATGATATATAATTGGTGTACTTTCATATTTTACTTGCAGTTTATAACACATATTTGGTGTACTTTCATATTTTATGTACAGTATATAGTATATATTTGTTGACATTTGATATTTTATGTACGGTATATAATATATATTTGTTGAAATTTGATATTTTATGTAAAGTATATAATATATATTTGGTGAAATTTTATATTTTATGTACACTAGATACTATATATTTGGTGTACTTTCATATTTTATGTACAGTACATAGTATATATTTGGTGACATTTGATATTTTATGTACAATATATAAGATATGTTTGTTGAAATTTGATATTTTATGTACAGTATATAATATATATTTGGAGAAATTTGATATTTCACACACAGTATATAATATATATTTGGTGAAATTTGATAATTTAGGTACAGTATAAAAGATATATTTGGTGAAATTTGATATTTTATGTACAGTATATAATATATATTTGGTGAAATTTGATATTTCACACACAGTATATAATATATATTTGATGAAATTTGAGATTTTATGTACGGTATATGAGATATATTTGGTGTACTTTCATATTTTACTTATAGTATATAATATATATTTGGTGTACTTTGATATTTTATGCACAGTATATAATATATATTGGTGTAGTTTCATACTTTATGTAGAGTATATAGTATATAATTGCTGAAATTTGATATTTTATATACAGTATATAATATGTATTTTGTGTAATCTGATATTATATGTAAAGTATATAATATATATTTGGTGAAATTTTATATTTTATATAAAGTATATAACATATATTTGGTGTAATTTCATATTTTATGTACAGTATATAGTATATATTTGGTGACATTTGATATTTTATGTACAGTATATAATATATATTTGCTGAAATTTGATATTTTATTTACAGTAAATAATATATATTTGGTGAAATTTTATATTTTATGTACAGTGTATAATATATATTTGGTGTACTTTCATATTTTATGTACAGTATATAGTATATAGTTGGTGACATTAGATATTTTATGTACAGTAGATAATATATATTTGTTGAAATTTGACATTTTATATACAGTATATAATATATATTTGGTGAAATTTTATATTTTACTTACAGTATATAATATATATTTGGTGTATTTTCATGTTTTATGTACAGTATATAATATATATATGGAGACATTTGATATTTTATCAACAATATGTAAGATATGTTTGTTGAAATTTGATATTTTATGTACAGTATATAATATATATTTGGCCAAATTTGATATTAATTGTACAGTGTATAATATATATTTGGTGAAATTTGATATTTTATGTACAGTATATAAAATATATTTGGTGAAATTTGGTATTTTATGTACAGTATATAATATATATTTGGTGTACTTTCATATTTTATGTACAGTATAAAATATATACTTGATGTACTTTCAAGTTTTATGTGCAGTATATAATAAATATTTGGGGTTCCTTCATATTTTATGTACAGTATATAATATATATTTTGTGAAATTTGATATTTCATCTACTGTATATAAGATATCGTTGGTGAAATTTGATATTTTATGTACAGTATATGATATATAATTGGTGTACTTTCATATTTTACTTGCAGTATATAATACCTATTTGGTGAACTTTGATATTTTATGTACAGTGCATAATATATAGGGGTAGTTTCATATTTTTTGTACAGTATATGGTATATAATTCCTGAAATTTGATATTATATGTACAGTATATGATATGTATTTGGTGTAATTTGATATTATATGTACAATATATAATATGTATTTGGTGAAATTTTATATTTTATGTACAGTATATAATATATATTTGGTGTACTTTCATATTTTATGTACAGTATATAGTATATATTAGGTGAAATTTGATTTTTTATGTACATTATATAACAGATATTTGGTGAAATGTGATATTATATGTACAGTATATTATGTTTTTGGTGAAATTTGATATTTTATGTACAGTATATAAGATATATTTGGTGAAATTTTATATTTTATAAACAGTATATATTGTATATTTTGTGTACTTTCATATTTTATGTACAGTGTATAGAATATATTTGGTGACATTTGATATTTTATGTACAGTATGTAATATAAATTTGTTGAAATTTGATATTTTATGTACAGTATGTAATATATATTTGGTGTACTTTCATATTTTAAGTACAGTATAAAATATATACTTGATGTAGTTTCATATTTTATGTACAGAAAATAATATATATTTGTTGAAATTTCTTATTTTATTTACAGTATATAATATATATTTGGTGAAATTTGATATTATAGGTACAGTATATAATATATATTTGGTGAAATTTGATATTTTTTGAACTGTATATAATATATATTTGGTGAAATTTCATACTTTATGTACAGTATAAAACATATATTTGGTGAAATTTGATATTTTATGTACAGTATATAATATATATTTGGTGTACTTTCATATTTTATGTGCAGTATAAAATATATACTTGATGTACTTTCATATTTTATGTAAGAAAATAATACATATTTGTTGAAATTTGATATTTTATGTACAGTATATAATTTATATTTGGTGCAATTTTATGTTTTATGTACTCTATATCATATATATTTGGTGTACTTACCAGTTTTATGTACAGTATATAATGTATATTTGGTGAAATTTGATATTTTATGTACAGTATATTATATATATTTGTTGAAATTTGATATTTTATATACAGTAAGTAATATATATTTGGTGTACTTACATATTTTATGTACAGTATAAAATACATACTTGATGTAGTTTCATATTTTATGTACAGTAAATAATACATATTTTTTGAAATTTAATATTTTATGTACAGTATATAGTATATATTTGGTGACATTTGATATTTTATGTACAGTATGTAATATAAATTTGTTGAAATTTGATATTTTATGTACAGTATGTAATATATCTTTGGTGTACTTTCATATTTTATGTAGAGTATAAAATATATACTTGATGTACTTTCAAGTTTTATGGACAGAATACAATATATATTTGGTGTACTTTCATATTTTATATACAGTATATAATATATATTTTGTGAATTTGGATATTTCGTGTACGGTATGTTAGACATAATTGGTGAAATTTGATATTTTCTGTACAGTAGATGATATATAACTTGTGTACTTTCATCTTTTACTTGCAGTATATAATACATATTTGGTGTACTTTGATGTTTTATGTACAGTATATAATATATATTTGGTGAAATTTGATATTTTACATACGGTATATAATATATATTTGGTGAAATTTGAGATTTTATGTACAGTATATGATATATATTTGGTGTACTTTCATATTTCACTTACAGTATATAATATATCTTTGGTGTACTTTGATATTTTATGTACAGCATATAATATATATTGGTGTATTTTCATATTTTATGTAGAGTATATAGTATATAATTGCTGAAATTTGATATTTTATGTACAGTATATAATATGTATTTTGTGTAATTTGATATTATATGTACAGTATATAATATATATTTGGTGAAATTTGATATTTTACCCACAGTATATAATATATATTTGGTGAAATTTGAGATTTTATGTACGGTATATGATATATATTTGGTGTAATTTCATATTTTACTTACAGTATATAATATATATTTGGTGTACTTTGCTATTTTATGTACAGTATATAATATATATTGGTGTAGTTTCATATTTTATGTAGAGTATATAATACATATTTGGTGAAATTTGGTATTTTATATACAGTATGTAATATATATTTGGTGTACTTTCATATTATATGTACAGTATAAAATATATAATTCTACTTTCATATTTTATGTACAGTAATTAATACATATTTGTTGAAATTTGATATTTTATATACAGTATATAATATATATTTGGTGAAATTTCATATTATATTTACAGTATATAATATATATTTGGTGAAATTTCTTATTTTATGTACAGTATATAATATATATTTGGTGAAATTTGAGATTTTATGTACAGTATGTGATATATATTTCGTGTACTTTCATATTTTACTTACAGTATATAATATATACTTGGTGTACTTTGATATTTTATGTACAGTATATAATATATATTGGTGTAGTTTCATATTTTATGTAGAGTATATAGTATATAATTGCTGAAATTTGATATTTTATATACAGTATATAATATGTATTTTGTGTAATCTGATATTATATGTAAAGTATATAATATATATTTGGTGAAATTTTATATTTTATATACAGTATATAACATATATTTGGTGTAATTTCATATTTTATGTACGGTTTATAGTATATATTTCGTGACATTTGATATTTTATGTACAGTATATAATATATATTTGTTGAAATTTGATATTTTATGTACAGTATATAATATATATTTGCTGAAATTTTATATTTTATGTACAGTGTATAATATATATTTGGTGTACTTTCATATTTTATGTACAGTATATAGTATATATTTGGTGACATTTCATATTTTATGAACAATAGGTAAGATATGTTTGTTGAAATTTGATATTTTAAGTACAGTATATAATATATATTGGGTGAAGTTTGATATTATAGGTACAGTATATAATATATATTTGGTGAAATTTTATATTTTATGTACAGTATATAAGATATATTTGGTGTACTTTCAGATTTTATGTACGGTACATAATATATATTTGGTGTACTTTCATATTTTATGTACAGTATATAGTATATATCTGGTGAAATTTGATATTTTTTGCACAGTATATAGCAGACATTTGGTGAAATTTGATATTATATGTACAGTATATAATATACTTTGGGTTAAATTTGATATTTTGTGTACAGTATATAATATATATTTGGTGAAATTTGATATTTTATGTACAGTATATAATATATATTTGGTGAAATTTGATATTTTATATACAGTATCTAATATATATTTGGTGTACTTTCATATTTTATGTACAGTATAAAATATATACTTGATGTACTTTCATATTTTATGCACAGCAAATAATACATATTTGTTGAAATTTGATATTTTATATACAATATATAATATATATTTGGCGAAATTTGATATTAATTGTACAGTATATAATATATATTTGGTGAAATTTGATATTTTATGTACAGTATATAAAATATATTTGGTGAAATTTGATATTTTATGTACAGTATATAGTATATATTTGTTGACATTTGATATTTTATGTACGGTATATAATATATATTTGTTGAAATTTGATATTTTATGTAAAGTATATAATATATATTTGGTGAAATTTTATATTTTATGTACACTAGATACTATATATTTGGTGTACTTTCATATTTTATGTACAGTATATAGTATATATTTGGTGACATTTGATATTTTATGTACAATATATAAGATATGTTTGTTGAAATTTGATATTTTATGTACAGTATATAATATATATTTGGTGAAATTTCATATTTTATGTACAGTATATAATATATATTTGGTGAAATTTGATAATTTAGGTACAGTATAAAAGATATATTTGGTGAAATTTGATATTTTATGTACAGTATATAATATATATTTGGTGAAATTTGATATTTCACCCACAGTATATAATATATATTTGATGAAATTTGAGATTTTATGTACGGTATATGATATATATTTGGTGTACTTTCATATTTTACTTATAGTATATAATATATATTTGGTGTACTTTGATATTTTATGCACAGTATATAATATATATTGGTGTAGTTTCATACTTTATGTAGAGTATATAGTATATAATTGCTGAAATTTGATATTTTATATACAGTATATAATATGTATTTTGTGTAATCTGATATTATATGTAAAGTATATAATATATATTTGGTGAAATTTTATATTTTATATAAATTATATAACATATATTTGGTGTAATTTCATATTTTATGTACAGTATATAGTATATATTTGGTGACATTTGATATTTTATGTGCAGTATATAATATATATTTGCTGAAATTTGATATTTTATTTACAGTAAATAATATATATTTGGTGAAATTTTATATTTTATGTACAGTGTATAATATATATTTGGTGTACTTTCATATTTTATGTACAGTATATAGTATATAGTTGGTGACATTAAATATTTTATGTACAGTAGGTAATATATATTTGTTGAAATTTGACATTTTATATACAGTATATAATATATATTTGGTGAAATTTTATATTTTACTTACAGTATATAATATATATTTGGTGTATTTTCATATTTTATGTACAGTCTATAATATATATATGGTGACATTTGATATTTTATCAACAATATGTAAGATATGTTTGTTGAAATTTGATATTTTATGTACAGTATATAATATATATTTGGTGAAATTTGATATTATAGGTACAGTATATAATATATATTTGGTGAAATTTGATATTTTATGTACGGTATATAATATATATTTGGTGAAATTTGATATTTTATGTACAGTATATAATATATATTTGGTGAAATTTGACATTTTATGTACAGTATATATATATTTGGTGTACTTTCATATTTTATGTACAGTATATAGTATATATTTGGTGAAATTTGATATTTTTTGCACAGTGTATAGCAGATATTTGGTGAAATTTGATATTATATGTACAGTATATAATATACTTTGGGTTAAATTTGATATTTTGTCTACATTATATAATATATATTTGGTGAAATTTGATATTTTATGTACAGTATATAATATATACTTGGTGAAATTTGATATTTTATATACAGTATTTAATACATATTTGGTGTACTTTCATATTTTATGTACAGTATAAAATATATACTTGATGTACTTTCATATTTTATGTACAGCAAATAATACATATTTGTTGTATTTTGATATTTTATATACAGTATATAATATATATTTGGCGAAATTTGATATTAATTGTACAGTATATAATATATATTTGGTGAAATTTGATATTTTATGTACAGTATGTAAAATATATTTGGTGAAATTTGATATTTTATGTACAGTATATAATATATATTTGGTGTACTTTCATATTTTATGTACAGTATAAAATATATACTTGATGTACTTTCAAGTTTTATGTGCAGTATATAATAAATATTTGGGGTTCCTTCATATTTTATGTATAGTATATAATATATATTTTGTGAAATTTGATATTTCATCTACTGTATATAAGATATCGTTGGTGAAATTTGATATTTTATGTACAGTATATGATATATAATTGGTGTACTTTCATATTTTACTTGCAGTATATAATACCTATTTGGTGTACTTTGATATTTTATGTACAGTGCATAATATATAGGTGTAGTTTCATATTTTATGTACAGTATATGGTATATAATTCCTGAAATTTGATATTATATGTACAGTATATGATATGTATTTGGTGTAATTTGATATTATATGTACAATATATAATATGTATTTGGTGAAATTTTATATTTTATGTACAGTATATAATATATATTTGGTGTACTTTCATATTTTATGTACAGTATATAGTATATATTAGGTGAAATTTGATTTTTTATGTACATTATATAACAGATATTTGGTGAAATGTGATATTATATGTACAGTATATTATGTTTTTGGTGAAATTTGATATTTTATGTACAGTATATAAGATATATTTGGTGAAATTTTATATTTTATAAACAGTATATATTGTATATTTTGTGTACTTTCATATTTTATGTACAGTGTATAGAATATATTTGGTGACATTTGATATTTTATGTACAGTATGTAATATAAATTTGTTGAAATTTGATATTTTATGTACAGTATGTAATATATATTTGGTGTACTTTCATATTTTAAGTACAGTATAAAATATATACTTGATGTAGTTTCATATTTCATGTACAGAAAATAATATATATTTGTTGAAATTTGTTATTTTATGTACAGTATATAATATATATTTGGTGAAATTTGATATTATAGGTACAGTATATAATATATATTTGGTGAAATTTGATATTTTTTGAACTGTATATAATATATATTTGGTGAAATTTCATACTTTATGTACAGTATAAAACATATATTTGGTGAAATTTGATATTTTATGTACAGTATATAATATATATTTGGTGTACTATCATATTTTATGTGCAGTATAAAATATATACTTGATGTACTTTCATATTTTATGTAAGAAAATAATACATATTTGTTGAAATTTGATATTTTATGTACAGTATATAATTTATATTTGGTGCAATTTTATATTTTATGTACTCTATATCATATATATTTGGTGTACTTACCAGTTTTATGTACAGTATATGATATATATTTGGTGAAATTTTATATTATAGGTACACTATATAATATATATTTGGTGAAATTTGATATTTTACTTACAGTATATAATATATATTTGCTGTATTTTCATATTTTATGTACAGTATATAATATATATTTGGTGACATTTGATATTTTATGAACAATATGTAAGATATGTTTGTTGAAATTTGAAATTTTGTGTACAGTATATAATATATATTTGGTGAAATTTGATGCTATAAGTACAGTATATAATATATATTTGGTGAAATTTGATATTTAATGTACAGTATATAATATATATTTGGTGAAATTTGATATTTTTTGTACAGTTTATAAGATATATTTGGTGAAATTTGATATTTTATATACTATATATATATTTGGTGTACTTTCCTATTTTATGTACATATATAGTATATATTTGGTGAAATTCGATATTTTTTGCACAGTACATAGTAGATATTTGGTGAAATTTGATATTATATGTACAGTATATAGTATACTTTGGGTTAAATTTGATATTTTGTGTACAGTATATAATATATATTTGGTGAAATTTGATATTTTATGTACAGTATATAATATATATTTCGTGAAATTTGATATTTTATATACAGTATGTAATATATATTTGGTGTACTTTCATATTTTATGTACAGTATAAAATATATACCTGATGTACTTTCAAGTTTTATGTGCAGTATATAATAAATATTTGGGGTGCTTACTTATTTTATGTACAGTATATAATACATATTTTGTGAAATTTGATATTTCATCTACTGTATATAAGATATAGTTGGTGAAATTTGATATTTTATCTACAGTATATGATATATAATTGGTGTACTTTCATATTTTACTTGCAGTTTATAACACATATTTGGTGTACTTTCATATTTTATGTACAGTATATAGTATATATTTGTTGACATTTGATATTTTATGTACGGTATATAATATATATTTGTTGAAATTTGATATTTTATGTAAAGTATATAATATATATTTGGTGAAATTTTATATTTTATGTACACTAGATACTATATATTTGGTGTACTTTCATATTTTATGTACAGTATATAGTATATATTTGGTGACATTTGATATTTTATGTACAATATATAAGATATGTTTGTTGAAATTTGATATTTTATGTACAGTATATAATATATATTTGGTGAAATTTGATATTTTATGTACAGTATATAATATATATTTGGTGAAATTTGATAATTTAGGTACAGTATAAAAGATATATTTGGTGAAATTTGATATTTTATGTACAGTATATAATATATATTTGGTGAAATTTGATATTTCACCCACAGTATATAATATATATTTGATGAAATTTGAGATTTTATGTACGGTATATGATATATATTTGGTGTACTTTCATATTTTACTTATAGTATATAATATATATTTGGTGTACTTTGATATTTTATGCACAGTATATAATATATATTGGTGTAGTTTCATACTTTATGTAGAGTATATAGTATATAATTGCTGAAATTTGATATTTTATATACAGTATATAATATGTATTTTGTGTAATCTGATATTATATGTAAAGTATATAATATATATTTGGTGAAATTTTATATTTTATATAAAGTATATAACATATATTTGGTGTAATTTCATATTTTATGTACAGTATATAGTATATATTTGGTGACATTTGATATTTTATGTGCAGTATATAATATATATTTGCTGAAATTTGATATTTTATTTACAGTAAATAATATATATTTGGTGAAATTTTATATTTTATGTACAGTGTATAATATATATTTGGTGTACTTTCATATTTTATGTACAGTATATAGTATATAGTTGGTGACATTAAATATTTTATGTACAGTAGGTAATATATATTTGTTGAAATTTGATATTTTATATACAGTATATAATATATATTTGGTGAAATTTTATATTTTACTTACAGTATATAATATATATTTGGTGTATTTTCATATTTTATGTACAGTCTATAATATATATATGGTGACATTTGATATTTTATCAACAATATGTAAGATATGTTTGTTGAAATTTGATATTTTATGTACAGTATATAATATATATTTGGTGAAATTTGATATTATAGGTACAGTATATAATATATATTTGGTGAAATTTGATATTTTATGTACGGTATATAATATATATTTGGTGAAATTTGATATTTTATGTACAGTATATAATATATATTTGGTGAAATTTGACATTTTATGTTCAGTATATATATATTTGGTGTACTTTCATATTTTATGTACAGTATATAGTATATATTTGGTGAAATTTGATATTTTTTGCACAGTATATAGCAGATATTTGGTGAAATTTGATATTATATGTACAGTATATAATATACTTTGGGTTAAATTTGATATTTTGTCTACATTATATAATATATATTTGGTGAAATTTGATATTTTATGTACAGTATATAATATATACTTGGTGAAATTTGATATTTTATATACAGTATTTAATATATATTTGGTGTACTTTCATATTTTATGTACAGTATAAAATATATACTTGATGTACTTTCATATTTTATGTACAGCAAATAATACATATTTGTTGTATTTTGATATTTTATATACAGTATATAATATATATTTGGCGAAATTTGATATTAATTGTACAGTATATAATATATATTTGGTGAAATTTGATATTTTATGTACAGTATGTAAAATATATTTGGTGAAATTTGATATTTTATGTACAGTATATAATATATATTTGGTGTACTTTCATATTTTATGTACAGTATAAAATATATACTTGATGTACTTTCAAGTTTTATGTGCAGTATATAATAAATATTTGGGGTTCCTTCATATTTTATGTACAGTATATAATATATATTTTGTGAAATTTGATATTTCATCTACTGTATATAAGATATCGTTGGTGAAATTTGATATTTTATGTACAGTATATGATATATAATTGGTGTACTTTCATATTTTACTTGCAGTATATAATACCTATTTGGTGTACTTTGATATTTTATGTACAGTGCATAATATATAGGTGTAGTTTCATATTTTATGTACAGTATATGGTATATAATTCCTGAAATTTGATATTATATGTACAGTATATGATATGTATTTGGTGTAATTTGATATTATATGTACAATATATAATATGTATTTGGTGAAATTTTATATTTTATGTACAGTATATAATATATATTTGGTGTACTTTCATATTTTATGTACAGTATATAGTATATATTAGGTGAAATTTGATTTTTTATGTACATTATATAACAGATATTTGGTGAAATGTGATATTATATGTACAGTATATTATGTTTTTGGTGAAATTTGATATTTTATGTACAGTATATAAGATATATTTGGTGAAATTTTATATTTTATAAACAGTATATATTGTATATTTTGTGTACTTTCATATTTTATGTACAGTGTATAGAATATATTTGGTGAGATTTGATATTTTATGTACAGTATGTAATATAAATTTGTTGAAATTTGATATTTTATGTACAGTATGTAATATATATTTGGTGTACTTTCATATTTTAAGTACAGTATAAAATATATACTTGATGTAGTTTCATATTTCATGTACAGAAAATAATATATATTTGTTGAAATTTGTTATTTTATGTACAGTATATAATATATATTTGGTGAAATTTGATATTATAGGTACAGTATATAATATATATTTTGTGAAATTTGATATTTTTTGAACTGTATATAATATATATTTGGTGAAATTTCATACTTTATGTACAGTATAAAACATATATTTGGTGAAATTTGATATTTTATGTACAGTATATAATATATATTTGGTGTACTATCATATTTTATGTGCAGTATAAAATATATACTTGATGTACTTTCATATTTTATGTAAGAAAATAATACATATTTGTTGAAATTTGATATTTTATGTACAGTATATAATTTATATTTGGTGCAATTTTATATTTTATGTACTCTATATCATATATATTTGGTGTACTTACCAGTTTTATGTACAGTATATGATATATATTTGGTGAAATTTGATATTATAGGTACACTATATAATATATATTTGGTGAAATTTGATATTTTACTTACAGTATATAATATATATTTGCTGTATTTTCATATTTTATGTACAGTATATAATATATATTTGGTGACATTTGATATTTTATGAACAATATGTAAGATATGTTTGTTGAAATTTGAAATTTTGTGTACAGTATATAATATATATTTGGTGAAATTTGATGTTATAAGTACAGTATATAATATATATTTGGTGAAATTTGATATTTAATGTACAGTATATAATATATATTTGGTGAAATTTGATATTTTATGTACAGTATATAAGATATATTTGGTGAAATTTGATATTTTATATACTATATATATATTTGGTGTACTTTCCTATTTTATGTACATATATAGTATATATTTGGTGAAATTCGATATTTTTTGCACAGTACATAGTAGATATTTGGTGAAATTTGATATTATATGTACAGTATATAGTATACTTTGGGTTAAATTTCATATTTTGTGTACAGTATATAATATATATTTGGTGAAATTTGATATTTTATGTACAGTATATAATATATATTTCGTGAAATTTGATATTTTATATACAGTATGTAATATATATTTGGTGTACTTTCATATTTTATGTACAGTATAAAATATATACCTGATGTACTTTCAAGTTTTATGTGCAGTGTATAATAAATATTTGGGGTGCTTACTTATTTTATGTACAGTATATAATACATATTTTGTGAAATTTGATATTTCATCTACTGTATATAAGATATAGTTGGTGAAATTTGATATTTTATCTACAGTATATGATATATAATTGGTGTACTTTCATATTTTACTTGCAGTTTATAACACATATTTGGTGTACTTTCATATTTTATGTACAGTATATAGTATATATTTGTTGACATTTGATATTTTATGTACGGTATATAATATATATTTGTTGAAATTTGATATTTTATGTAAAGTATATAATATATATTTGGTGAAATTTTATATTTTATGTACACTAGATACTATATATTTGGTGTACTTTCATATTTTGTGTACAGTACATAGTATATATTTGGTGACATTTGATATTTTATGTACAATATATAAGATATGTTTGTTGAAATTTGATATTTTATGTACAGTATATAATATATATTTGGTGAAATTTGATATTTTATGTACAGTATATAATATATATTTCGTGAAATTTGATAATTTAGGTACAGTATAAAAGATATATTTGGTGAAATTTGATATTTTATGTACAGTATATAATATATATTTGGTGAAATTTGATATTTCACACACAGTATATAATATATATTTGATGAAATTTGAGATTTTATGTACGGTATATGATATATATTTGGTGTACTTTCATATTTTACTTATAGTATATAATATATATTTGGTGTACTTTGATATTTTATGCACAGTATATAATATATATTGGTGTAGTTTCATACTTTATGTAGAGTATATAGTATATAATTGCTGAAATTTGATATTTTATATACAGTATATAATATGTATTTTGTGTAATCTGATATTATATGTAAAGTATATAATATATATTTGGTGAAATTTTATATTTTATATAAAGTATATAACATATATTTGGTGTAATTTCATATTTTATGTACAGTATATAGTATATATTTGTTGAAATTTGATATTTTATGTACAGTATATAATATATATTTGCTGAAATTTGATATTTTATTTACAGTAAATAATATATATTTGGTGAAATTTTATATTTTATGTACAGTGTATAATATATATTTGGTGTACTTTCATATTTTATGTACAGTATATAGTATATAGTTGGTGACATTAGATATTTTATGTACAGTAGATAATATATATTTGTTGAAATTTGACATTTTATATACAGTATATAATATATATTTGGTGAAATTTTATATTTTACTTACAGTATATAATATATATTTGGTGTATTTTCATATTTTATGTACAGTCTATAATATATATATGGTGACATTTGATATTTTATCAACAATATGTAAGATATGTTTGTTGAAATTTGATATTTTATGTACAGTATATAATATATATTTGGTGAAATTTGACATTTTATGTACAGTATATATATATTTGGTGTACTTTCATATTTTATGTACAGTATATAGTATATATTTGGTGAAATTTGATATTTTTTGCACAGTATATAGCAGATATTTGGTGAAATTTGATATTATATGTACAGTATATAATATACTTTGGGTTAAATTTGATATTTTGTCTACATTATATAATATATATTTGGTGAAATTTGATATTTTATGTACAGCATATAATATATACTTGGTGAAATTTGATATTTTATATACAGTATTTAATATATATTTGGTGTACTTTCATATTTTATGTACAGTATAAAATATATACTTGATGTTCTTTCATATTTTATGTACAGCAAATAATACATATTTGTTGTATTTTGATATTTTATATACAGTATATAATATATATTTGGCGAAATTTGATATTAATTGTACAGTATATAATATATATTTGGTGAAATTTGATATTTTATGTACAGTATGTAAAATATATTTGGTGAAATTTGATATTTTATGTACAGTATATAATATATATTTGGTGTACTTTCATATTTTATGTACAGTATAAAATATATACTTGATGTACTTTCAAGTTTTATGTGCAGTATATAATAAATATTTGGGGTTCCTTCATATTTTATGTACAGTATATAATATATATTTTGTGAAATTTGATATTTCATCTACTGTATATAAGATATCGTTGGTGAAATTTGATATTTTATGTACAGTATATGATATATAATTGGTGTACTTTCATATTTTACTTGCAGTATATAATACCTATTTGGTGTACTTTGATATTTTATGTACAGTGCATAATATATAGGTGTAGTTTCATATTTTATGTACAGTATATGGTATATAATTCCTGAAATTTGATATTATATGTACAGTATATGATATGTATTTGGTGTAATTTGATATTATATGTACAATATATAATATGTATTTGGTGAAATTTTATATTTTATGTACAGTATATAATATATATTTGGTGTACTTTCATATTTTATGTACAGTATATAGTATATATTAGGTGAAATTTGATTTTTTATGTACATTATATAACAGATATTTGGTGAAATGTGATATTATATGTACAGTATATTATGTTTTTGGTGAAATTTGATATTTTATGTACAGTATATAAGATATATTTGGTGAAATTTTATATTTTATAAACAGTATATATTGTATATTTTGTGTACTTTCATATTTTATGTACAGTGTATAGAATATATTTGGTGACATTTGATATTTTATGTACAGTATGTAATATAAATTTGTTGAAATTTGATATTTTATGTACAGTATGTAATATATATTTGGTGTACTTTCATATTTTAAGTACAGTATAAAATATATACTTGATGTAGTTTCATATTTCATGTACAGAAAATAATATATATTTGTTGAAATTTGTTATTTTATGTACAGTATATAATATATATTTGGTGAAATTTGATATTATAGGTACAGTATATAATATATATTTGGTGAAATTTGATATTTTTTGAACTGTATATAATATATATTTGGTGAAATTTCATACTTTATGTACAGTATAAAACATATATTTGGTGAAATTTGATATTTTATGTACAGTATATAATATATATTTGGTGTACTATCATATTTTATGTGCAGTATAAAATATATACTTGATGTACTTTCATATTTTATGTAAGAAAATAATACATATTTGTTGAAATTTGATATTTTATGTACAGTATATAATTTATATTTGGTGCAATTTTATATTTTATGTACTCTATATCATATATATTTGGTGTACTTACCAGTTTTATGTACAGTATATGATATATATTTGGTGAAATTTGATATTATAGGTACACTATATAATATATATTTGGTGAAATTTGATATTTTATGTATAGTATATAATATATATTTGTTGAAATTTGATATTTTATGTACAGTATATAATATATATTTGTTGAAATTTGATATTTTATGTACAGTATATAATATATATTTGGTGAAATTTTATATTTTATGTACAGTATATAATATATATTTGGTGTACTTTCATATTTTATGTACAGTATATAGCATATATTTGGTGACATTTGATATTTTATGTACAGTATATAATACATATTTGTTGAAATTTAATATTTTATGTATAGTATATAATATATTTTTGGTAAAATTTTATATTTTATGTACAGTATATAATATATATTTGGTGAAATTTGATATTTTATGTACAGTATATAAGATATATTTGGTGAAATTTGATATTTTATATACTATATATATATTTGGTGTACTTTCCTATTTTATGTACATATATAGTATATATTTGGTGAAATTCGATATTTTTTGCACAGTACATAGTAGATATTTGGTGAAATTTGATATTATATGTACAGTATATAGTATACTTTGGGTTAAATTTGATATTTTGTGTACAGTATATAATATATATTTGGTGAAATTTGATATTTTATGTACAGTATATAATATATATTTCGTGAAATTTGATATTATATATACAGTATGTAATATATATTTGGTGTACTTTCATATTTTATGTACAGTATAAAATATATACCTGATGTACTTTCAAGTTTTATGTGCAGTATATAATAAATATTTGGGGTGCTTACTTATTTTATGTACAGTATATAATACATATTTTGTGAAATTTGATATTTCATCTACTGTATATAAGATATAGTTGGTGAAATTTGATATTTTATCTACAGTATATGATATATAATTGGTGTACTTTCATATTTTACTTGCAGTTTATAACACATATTTGGTGTACTTTCATATTTTATGTACAGTATATAGTATATATTTGTTGACATTTGATATTTTATGTACGGTATATAATATATATTTGTTGAAATTTGATATTTTATGTAAAGTATATAATATATATTTGGTGAAATTTTATATTTTATGTACACTAGATACTATATATTTGGTGTACTTTCATATTTTGTGTACAGTACATAGTATATATTTGGTGACATTTGATATTTTATGTACAATATATAAGATATGTTTGTTGAAATTTGATATTTTATGTACAGTATATAATATATATTTGGTGAAATTTGATATTT
The DNA here is from genome assembly GCF_029281585.2 of Gorilla gorilla gorilla. NCBI lineage: Eukaryota > Metazoa > Chordata > Mammalia > Primates > Hominidae > Gorilla > Gorilla gorilla. Next base: position 79,308,763 of record NC_073227.2, on the reverse strand, counting down.
TATGTACAGTATATAATATATATTTGGTGAAATTTGATAATTTAGGTACAGTATAAAAGATATATTTGGTGAAATTTGATATTTTATGTACAGTATATAATATATATTTGGTGAAATTTGATATTTCACACACAGTATATAATATATATTTGATGAAATTTGAGATTTTATGTACGGTATATGATATATATTTGGTGTACTTTCATATTTTACTTATAGTATATAATATATATTTGGTGTACTTTGATATTTTATGCACAGTATATAATATATATTGGTGTAGTTTCATACTTTATGTAGAGTATATAGTATATAATTGCTGAAATTTGATATTTTATATACAGTATATAATATGTATTTTGTGTAATCTGATATTATATGTAAAGTATATAATATATATTTGGTGAAATTTTATATTTTATATAAAGTATATAACATATATTTGGTGTAATTTCATATTTTATGTACAGTATATAGTATATATTTGTTGAAATTTGATATTTTATGTACAGTATATAATATATATTTGCTGAAATTTGATATTTTATTTACAGTAAATAATATATATTTGGTGAAATTTTATATTTTATGTACAGTGTATAATATACATTTGGTGTACTTTCATATTTTATGTACAGTATATAGTATATAGTTGGTGACATTAGATATTTTATGTACAGTAGATAATATATATTTGTTGAAATTTGACATTTTATATACAGTATATAATATATATTTGGTGAAATTTTATATTTTACTTACAGTATATAATATATATTTGGTGTATTTTCATATTTTATGTACAGTCTATAATATATATATGGTGACATTTGATATTTTATCAACAATATGTAAGATATGTTTGTTGAAATTTGATATTTTATGTACAGTATATAATATATATTTGGTGAAATTTGATATTATAGGTACAGTATATAATATATATTTGGTGAAATTTGATATTTTATGTACGGTATATAATATATATTTGGTGAAATTTGATATTTTATGTACAGTATATAATATATATTTGGTGAAATTTGACATTTTATGTACAGTATATATATATTTGGTGTACTTTCATATTTTATGTACAGTATATAGTATATATTTGGTGAAATTTGATATTTTTTGCACAGTATATAGCAGATATTTGGTGAAATTTGATATTATATGTACAGTATATAATATACTTTGGGTTAAATTTGATATTTTGTCAACATTATATAATATATATTTGGTGAAATTTGATATTTTATGTACAGTATATAATATATACTTGGTGAAATTTGATATTTTATATACAGTATTTAATATATATTTGGTGTACTTTCATATTTTATGTACAGTATAAAATATATACTTGATGTACTTTCATATTTTATGTACAGCAAATAATACATATTTGTTGTATTTTGATATTTTATATACAGTATATAATATATATTTGGCGAAATTTGATATTAATTGTACAGTATATAATATATATTTGGTGAAATTTGATATTTTATGTACAGTATGTAAAATATATTTGGTGAAATTTGATATTTTATGTACAGTATATAATATATATTTGGTGTACTTTCATATTTTATGTACAGTATAAAATATATTCTTGATGTACTTTCAAGTTTTATGTGCAGTATATAATAAATATTTGGGGTTCCTTCATATTTTATGTACAGTATATAATATATATTTTGTGAAATTTGATATTTCATCTACTGTATATAAGATATCGTTGGTGAAATTTGATATTTTATGTACAGTATATGATATATAATTGGTGTACTTTCATATTTTACTTGCAGTATATAATACCTATTTGGTGTACTTTGATATTTTATGTACAGTGCATAATATATATGTGTAGTTTCATATTTTATGTACAGTATATGGTATATAATTCCTGAAATTTGATATTATATGTACAGTATATGATATGTATTTGGTGTAATTTGATATTATATGTACAATATATAGTATGTATTTGGTGAAATTTTATATTTTATGTACAGTATATAATATATGTTTGGTGTACTTTCATATTTTATGTACAGTATATAGTATATATTAGGTGAAATTTGATTTTTTATGTACATTATATAACAGATATTTGGTGAAATGTGATATTATATGTACAGTATATTATGTTTTTGGTGAAATTTGATATTTTATGTACAGTATATAAGATATATTTGGTGAAATTTTATATTTTATAAACAGTATATATTGTATATTTTGTGTACTTTCATATTTTATGTACAGTGTAGAGAATATATTTGGTGACATTTGATATTTTATGTACAGTATGTAATATAAATTTGTTGAAATTTGATATTTTATGTACAGTATGTAATATATATTTGGTGTACTTTCATATTTTAAGTACAGTATAAAATATATACTTGATGTAGTTTCATATTTTATGTACAGAAAATAATATATATTTGTTGAAATTTGTTATTTTATGTACAGTATATAATATATATTTGGTGAAATTTGATATTATAGGTACAGTATATAATATATATTTGGTGAAATTTGATATTTTTTGAACTGTATATAATATATATTTGGTGAAATTTCATACTTTATGTACAGTATAAAACATATATTTGGTGAAATTTGATATTTTATGTACAGTATATAATATATATTTGGTGTACTTTCATATTTTATGTGCAGTATAAAATATATACTTGATGTACTTTCATATTTCATGTAAGAAAATAATACATATTTGTTGAAATTTGATATTTATGTACAGTATATAATTTATATTTGGTGCAATTTTATATTTTATGTACTCTATATCATATATATTTGGTGTACTTACCAGTTTTATGTACAGTATATGATATATATTTGGTGAAATTTGATATTATAGGTACAGTATATAATATATATTTGGTGAAATTTGATATTTTACTTACAGTATATAATATATATTTGCTGTATTTTCATATTTTATGTACAGTATATAATATATATTTGGTGACATTTGATATTTTATGAACAATATGAAAGATATGTTTGTTGAAATTTGAAATTTTGTGTACAGTATATAATATATATTTGGTGAAATTTGATGTTATAAGTACAGTATATAATATATATTTGGTGAAATTTGATATTTAATGTACAGTATATAAGATATATTTGGTGAAATTTGATATTTTATGTACAGTATATAAGATATATTTGGTGAAATTTGATATTTTATATACTATATATATATTTGGTGTACTTTCCTATTTTATGTACATATATAGTATATATTTGGTGAAATTCGATATTTTTTGCACAGTACATAGTAGATATTTGGTGAAATTTGATATTATATGTACAGTATATAGTATACTTTGGGTTAAATTTGATATTTTGTGTACAGTATATAATATATATTTGGTGAAATTTGATATTTTATGTACAGTATATAATATATATTTCGTGAAATTTGATATTTTATATACAGTATGTAATATATATTTGGTGTACTTTCATATTTTATGTACAGTATAAAATATATACCTGATGTACTTTCAAGTTTTATGTGCAGTATATAATAAATATTTGGGGTGCTTACTTATTTTATGTACAGTATATAATACATATTTTGTGAAATTTGATATTTCATCTACTGTATATAAGATATAGTTGGTGAAATTTGATATTTTATCTACAGTATATGATATATAATTGGTGTACTTTCATATTTTACTTGCAGTTTATAACACATATTTGGTGTACTTTCATATTTTATGTACAGTATATAGTATATATTTGTTGACATTTGATATTTTATGTACGGTATATAATATATATTTGTTGAAATTTGATATTTTATGTAAAGTATATAATATATATTTGGTGAAATTTTATATTTTATGTACACTAGATACTATATATTTGGTGTACTTTCATATTTTATGTACAGTACATAGTATATATTTGGTGACATTTGATATTTTATGTACAATATATAAGATATGTTTGTTGAAATTTGATATTTTATGTACAGTATATAATATATATTTGGTGAAATTTCATATTTTATGTACAGTATATAATATATATTTGGTGAAATTTGATAATTTAGGTACAGTATAAAAGATATATTTGGTGAAATTTGATATTTTATGTACAGTATATAATATATATTTGGTGAAATTTGATATTTCACCCACAGTATATAATATATATTTGATGAAATTTGAGATTTTATGTACGGTATATGATATATATTTGGTGTACTTTCATATTTTACTTATAGTATATAATATATATTTGGTGTACTTTGATATTTTATGCACAGTATATAATATATATTGGTGTAGTTTCATACTTTATGTAGAGTATATAGTATATAATTGCTGAAATTTGATATTTTATATACAGTATATAATATGTATTTTGTGTAATCTGATATTATATGTAAAGTATATAATATATATTTGGTGAAATTTTATATTTTATATAAAGTATATAACATATATTTGGTGTAATTTCATATTTTATGTACAGTATATAGTATATATTTGGTGACATTTGATATTTTATGTACAGTATATAATATATATTTGCTGAAATTTGATATTTTATTTACAGTAAATAATATATATTTGGTGAAATTTTATATTTTATGAACAGTGTATAATAAATATTTGGTGTACTTTCATATTTTATGTACAGTATATAGTATATAGTTGGTGACGTTAAATATTTTATGTACAGTAGATAATATATATTTGTTGAAATTTGACATTTTATATACAGTATATAATATATATTTGGTGAAATTTTATATTTTACTTACAGTATATAATATATATTTGGTGTATTTTCATATTTTATGTACAGTCTATAATATATATATGGTGACATTTGATATTTTATCAACAATATGTAAGATATGTTTGTTGAAATTTGATATTTTATGTACAGTATATAATATATATTTGGTGAAATTTGATATTATAGGTACAGTATATAATATATATTTGGTGAAATTTGATATTTTATGTACGGTATATAATATATATTTGGTGAAATTTGATATTTTATGTACAGTATATAATATATATTTGGTGAAATTTGACATTTTATGTACAGTATATATATATTTGGTGTACTTTCATATTTTATGTACAGTATATAGTATATATTTGGTGAAATTTGATATTTTTTGCACAGTATATAGCAGATATTTGGTGAAATTTGATATTATATGTACAGTATATAATATACTTTGGGTTAAATTTGATATTTTGTCTACATTATATAATATATATTTGGTGAAATTTGATATTTTATGTACAGTATATAATATATACTTGGTGAAATTTGATATTTTATATACAGTATTTAATATATATTTGGTGTACTTTCACATTTTATGTACAGTATAAAATATATTCTTGATGTACTTTCATATTTTATGTACAGCAAATAATACATATTTGTTGTATTTTGATATTTTATATACAGTATATAATATATATTTGGCGAAATTTGATATTAATTGTACAGTATATAATATATATTTGGTGAAATTTGATATTTTATGTGCAGTATATAAAATATATTTGGTGATATTTGATATTTTATGTACAGTATATAATATATATTTGGTGTACTTTCATATTTTATGTACAGTATAAAATATATACTTGATGTACTTTCAAGTTTTATGTGCAGTATATAATAAATATTTGGGGTTCCTTCATATTTTATGTACAGTATATAATATATATTTTGTGAAATTTAATATTTCATCTACTGTATATAAGATATCGTTGGTGAAATTTGATATTTTATGTACAGTATATGATATATAATTGGTGTACTTTCATATTTTACTTGCAGTATATAATACCTATTTGGTGTACTTTGATATTTTATGTACAGTGCATAATATATAGGTGCAGTTTCATATTTTATGTGCAGTATATGGTATATAATTCCTGAAATTTGATGTTATATGTACAGTATATGATATGTATTTGGTGTAATTTGATATTATATGTACAATATATAATATGTATTTGGTGAAATTTTATATTTTATGTACAGTATATAATATATATTTGGTGTACTTTCATATTTTATGTACAGTATATAGTATATATTAGGTGAAATTTGATTTTTTATGTACATTATATAACAGATATTTGGTGAAATGTGATATTATATGTACAGTATATTATGTTTTTGGTGAAATTTGATATTTTATGTACAGTATATAAGATATATTTGGTGAAATTTTATATTTTATAAACAGTATATATTGTATATTTTGTGTACTTTCATATTTTATGTACAGTGTATAGAATATATTTGGTGACATTTGATATTTTATGTACATTATGTAATATAAATTTGTTGAAATTTGATATTTTATGTACAGTATGTAATATATATTTGGTGTACTTTCATATTTTAAGTACAGTATAAAATATATACTTGATGTAGTTTCATATTTTATGTACAGAAATTAATATATATTTGTTGAAATTTCTTATTTTATGTACAGTATATAATATATATTTGGTGAAATTTGATATTATAGGTACGGTATATAATATATATTTGGTGAAATTTGATATTTTTTGAACTGTATATAATATATATTTGGTGAAATTTCATACTTTATGTACAGTATAAAACATATATTTGGTGAAATTTGATATTTTATGTACAGTATATAATATATATTTGGTGTACTTTCATATTTTATGTGCAGTATAAAATATATACTTGATGTACTTTCATATTTTATGTAAGAAAATAATACATATTTGTTGAAATTTGATATTTTATGTACAGTATATAATTTATATTTGGTGCAATTTTATGTTTTATGTACTCTATATCATATATATTTGGTGTACTTACCAGTTTTATGTACAGTATATAATATATATTTGGTGAAATTTGATATTTTATGTACAGTATATTATATATATTTGGTGAAATTTGATATTTTATATACAGTAAGTAATATATATTTGGTGTACTTTCATATTTTATGTACAGTATAAAATACATACTTGATGTAGTTTCATATTTTATGTACACTAAATAATACATATTTTTTGAAATTTAATATTTTATGTACAGTATATAGTATATATTTGGTGACATTTGATATTTTATGTACAGTATGTAATATAAATTTGTTGAAATTTGATATTTTATGTACAGTATGTAATATATCTTTGGTGTACTTTCATATTTTATGCAGAGTATAAAATATATACTTGATGTACTTTCAAGTTTTATGGACAGAATACAATATATATTTGGTGTACTTTCATATTTTATATACAGTATATAATATATATTTTGTGAATTTGGATATTTCATGTACTGTATGTTAGACATAATTGGTGAAATTTGATATTTTCTGTACAGTAGATGATATATAACTTGTGTACTTTCATCTTTTACTTGCAGTATATAATACATATTTGGTGTACTTTGATATTTTATGTACAGTATATAATATATATTTGGTGAAATTTGATATTTTACATACGGTATATAATATATATTTGGTGAAATTTGAGATTTTATGTACAGTATATGATATATATTTGGTGTACTTTCATATTTTACTTACAGTATATAATATATCTTTGGTGTACTTTGATATTTTATGTACAGCATATAATATATATTGGTGTAGTTTCATATTTTATGTAGAGTATATAGTATATAATTGCTGAAATTTGATATTTTATGTACAGTATATAATATGTATTTTGTGTAATTTGA